>NW_007578352.1:156659-176392 GCF_000690725.1 Stegastes partitus
CTGGTTAAGATCCAAAACATTTACCTGAATGATGAAGGCCGAGCACCAACATGTTCCACTAATAAATACATTTTTGCAAGTTAGACGATTGAAGCCTTTGGTTGAGCTTGTCACAAATCTGCCTCAAGAAATAGATATGTGAAAAGTGTCTTTGTCTCAAATAGTAAACTAAGTAAAAATATCATAAACCCAACAGAAATGTATTTGGTTCTGTCACATCAGCCTACATTAATGAGTAGTTACATTTTGCAAAACAACACGAGTTGATCTTTGTATAATCATATTTCAGTACTTTTCATTAATTAACCCTCTGAAACCCAAACACTAAATTTATTGATGCAGATTTTTTTTTGTCCTCTTTAAGCGCCTGCAAACCAAGAAAATATGGTTTTGTTTTGTTTTTTTAAAGATTGTTTTATTTTTTTATGAAGGATTTTGTGAAATGCAACAGCTGGCCCTGCACTTCCAACCATCAGCACTTTATTTTTTTAACAAAGTCCACCTATTAATAGGCACTGATGTTTCCATAGTTGGTATATTGTGGAACCTAAAAGTAAATTTTCTTGTCACGTAACTGATCAACATCACAATTAGGTGGCAATTGTAGTTGAAATTATTGCTCGAATGTGTTCCCACTCAGCAAACTGTTAGGAACACCTAAACTGGGCTGAAATTAACGATCATTTTTGTTGTCAGTTACTATTTCTACTGTTTTCTTGATGAACTGATTGGATGTTTAGCCTGTAAAACGTCAGAAAATAGTGAATTAGTGTTTCCCAAAGCAAAGAAACCAGAAAATCTTCACATTTAAGACGTTCTAACCAAAGAATTTAAACTTTTTTTTCTTTTACTCCAACTGATTTATCCAACTAGTTGACGATTAAGTTAATAGTTGACAACTGCTTGATTAATGGCTGCAGCTCTACTTGTCGTGGCTGCAGCTGGCGATGTAGTGAACTGGAGCCACCAAGTCTCCAAAGCTCCGACCAATTCGGCACAAGAAGGGAGAGGCGGCGTGACGAAAGCCTCTGTAGAGCAGCACTGAGATTTTAATTTCTTTTTCTTTTTTCTTAATGTCCTGTTTTCCTGTCAGAACCCCTCGTGGCCGTCAGACGATGAAGCGTCTTGATGTACGACAGCGCAGGGCCCAGTTCTGCTCTGCGCTCCACTGTCAGACTAATGAAATGGCTGTAATACCGATGTCTCCTTTTATTCTGGAAAAAACCAGCTCTGGCCTGAGCCGATGTGGTGGCAGGGGGATATGAACCATTATCCGGAAGTTTAGTGCCTCAGAACCTCCCTGAGTCATTGATACTTCATTAGGCTGAATGAAAATGGTTACTATCGGAGGGAGAAAAGGCTTCAGTGGATTTAAATACAAAAAAAAAAAAGGAAAAGAGAGTTTAGCAGCCCTGATCACAATCCCCTTTGTCAGTGAGAAAATGGAGAGAGGCAGCTCAAGGCTTTTCACGGGCAGATAAAATAGTCCATTATTTTACTTTATCCCCTCTGAAGATGCAACACACCCACACGGTTATTTGACTTGGCAGGGGAGCAGAGAGAATAAAGGCAAAGAGCAGCAGCAGCCAGCCTCCTGCGTTCGTCCTCTAGAAAAGCCCCGGCTCTTTGGCAGGTTAAGAAATCTTCCCGCCCTCCTCTAAAGGCTGCAGGTCAGGGTTTAGTGTCGAGCTCCATCAGATACGTGCGTGACAGACGACGTGCTCCGTCATTTAACGCACAAGAGCTACAAGAAACCTTCAGATTAACTACCGATTGATGCCTCGTTAATGGCTTTCATGAATAATCCACTTTAGGTTGGAGAGTAGATACATTCCACAGGATGCAACTAATGGTTTTTCCTCCGTTTTTAATCTACACATACTTTTTAATTCATCATTATGCCGAGAAAATGTCAAATTCTGACAAACGATCAATTCAAGTTATTAAAGTTTTATCTTTGATTTCTTTTTTTTTTTGATTAATCTGATTAGCAGCGAAAGTATATTTTTTATGATGTCAGAGGAAGAAGAAGAAGCTCAAATTGGTACTTAAACTTTACTTTGAGGTTTGATCAAGTGGCTTAAATGATTCTTTATTACACTTAATGCTGCTTGATCAGAGCCAGTTTTGACCCATAATTCATCATCACCTGCTGCATCACATGCAATTAAACACAAAAACTATGCTGCTCGGGCAAGTAAATGAACGTCCTTATTAAAATATACTTTTAGTTAAACTTGGAGAACCATTTTAACCGTCCACAACTCTCTTCTGCTTGGACCATCTAGCAACATTTTTGTTTTGGCGATACAACTTGTCATACTTTATTAATCAAGTATGAAAGTGAAAAGAAAATAACTTACTTTTCATCTTTGTGATTAAGTATACATGAAAAAGCATATCTATATGTGTTGTTTTTTTGTGACATGCAGCTGCTTATGGTTCAGAAACTGTCACTAGTTGGCTTCTATACTATCTTTTTTCAAAAGTTTGTGTTCAAAGATGGTACTTTTCAGTTTTTTTTCTTACTTCACCTCACTCATTATCAGAGATATTGCAGATTCTGGTTAATATCATGGAGAGACATAACACAAATGAAAATGAGATGTTGTCGTTCAAACATAATCTCAAACTTCAGTGTGCAAAAAAATAATCTAGAAGAGGTTCGATGGGCAATTTCTATAAATCTTTTATCTTGGAATGTATTTAATAAGTATTAAAATTTCATAAATATCTATAAAAATCTACATTTATGTTATGAAGATGGCAGAATTTGCTGATTTGAGATGAACAGCCCCTACATTTAAGTCAGATTCAACATGTCGATGTATGAACTTGTTTCTTCCTGTTCTCATACAGCTTTTCTACTGCGCGCCACATTTTTCATTCACTGTCATAACTCTGTTGTTTCTAAATCAACACACAAGTGACTCATCAAAAAAGCAACTCTTCCACACACTGATAGCAATTTCCAGAAACCCGGCGAACCAGCGGGCATTTGACGTCTCGCAAACACGAACCCGAGCGTCTCCCTGCAGCTTCCGTTCCTTCCGTTAATCAGGAACCTCCAGCATCACGCCTCACCTCTGTGTCCCCCCCCCCCCCTCTGTCTCCTCCCCCCCTCCAGGTGCCTACGTGTGCCGAGGCCGCTGGCTCATGCCGCTGGGGGAGGCCCTGTGGGAGAACGCCGACCTCCAGCTGTGCATCCCCATGAAGTTTAAGAGGGCGCCCCCGCTGCCGCCCCCTCCCGGCCCGGCCATGTGCTCCCTGCTCTCGGACATGCTCGCCTCCGACCCGGACGCCCGACCCCCCGCCGACCAGCTGGAGGCCAGATTGCGCTCGGCTCTCAAAGAGGACTCCCGCTGACAGAAAGCGCGCTTAAGAGACCATAATGGCTGTAACCACTATAGCCGTTACACGGACGAATTGACTGGACCCCCCGACTGCAGTTCCTCCACTATGTGTAAACATCGGCCACTTTGCTGCCTCGGGGAAGCTGGGATAAGAAATACGTATGATTATGTGGGACTGAAGGTGCTATTTTTGTCATTGAAGCAGCCGCTCGGTTTGTAAACACTGTGGAAAGCAGCATAAAGGGAAAAACTGGAGGCCATTTCCAATCCGGCCTCCAGATCCTCTTGTGGAAAGCGGTCCATTGACCTCGGACCCCCCGACTGCACTGCAGATAAAACACTCGATGGCATTCAGACTCTGGCTGTCTTTCCTGTAAACACCACGCTGTTGCTTCAGGCCTTTAATGCTCGACATAGAAAATCAATTTCAGTACATGTATAAAGAGCTGAACTGAGACACAGAGGATCGCTGCTGCTGCTGCTGCTGCTCGTCCTTAAATGCGACTCCTCATTATATCTTAATTTAGGTAATTTTTTTTGATGGGATTTGTGGACATCAGAATTTTTACTTGCTGAAAATGTAGCTGGCATCTGTCTTTATGGTTTTTGCCCCAAATAATAACATATTGATGTAGCACAGATTGAATATATCTTCAGATGTCTTGAAAGATTATTTAACAAAAAACAAAACAAAACCTTGAAACATGAATAATTTATATAAGCTGCATTTTTTCCGTTTGTGGTGTTACAAGGTATTTTAATATTTGTGCTCCGAATACGTGTAAATGAGGTGGACATGATTCAGAAATACTACTACGATAAATACTTTGTGGCTTTAATTCAATGCTGTTAACATTTCTTCTTCTTCTTCTTCTTCTTAAGCTGTTCTAACATCTAATATCTGAGGTTAACCGTCCACTACTTAAATTCCACATATCAACAACATCATTTTGACCAGTGGATCCACAGAATAGTTCAAAAATATCTCAAATGTCATCACCGCTCTCTGAATTGTTGTGCATGACGCTGCTCTCGTGATGTTCCTCATCAGATATTGAGCAGGTAGAAGTAACAGCGGTGGCTGCGGCGGATAAAATCGCTGGAAAATGCAGCGAAACAGAAAGAGCTCATCGGTGAGGAGTTAGTGGAGGACCAGAGCTTTGTTCATTAGAGGCTTGTGGTCGACATTTACTAGAACTTCCCCAGTTTGCTTGGTGGTAAAACGGCTAGTGTGTTTTAAAAAAAGCCACTTTTTGTAGCTTCTGATGTAACAACAGATATCTGCAAAGTCAATTCAAGACATCTGTAATTGCGTTTTGACTAAACAGAAGTCGAGTTAGAAATATCTACAGAGTCATTCTGACTAGTTCAAAGCTAATTTAGGATATTTAAAAAAAAATAAAAGGGAAATGCAGATATCTTGAATTTAAGGGGGAATTAAAGCTACCTTATGAGTAGTCAGAATGAAACTGGAATTACAACTCGTCTTCATTCAGCTGCAGATTGTTGATTTCTGCAATGAGAAACTCCAAACACACGTAAAAGTGACATTCGTTGTTGGAAAAATGACAACATGGATTTCTAAAATGTTGTTTGAAGCATATCTAATGCGAGATATCGGCACCACACATCTAGTCGAGCTCATAAAGGTTAGAACAGGTTGCCTGCTTTCTGCACACGTCTGTTGTTTGTCGTATTTCCTTCATATCTGATTCTGAATATTACTTGAAAATATCTCATTTTTCGGTCCGGATTTGTTCCATTTTTAAACGTTTCCTCGTTATTTCACCGGCGTGCTTTGAGTCGGTAACATATAACCGTTTTAAACCATCGAAGGCTTTAAAAGTTTACTAAAACTGCGCTACCGTGTGAGCGTTTCAGTAAAATCTCGGCTCCGAAAGGACTCGGGGCGTGAAGCTCAGTGTGACTAACGATGGCTAATATACCGTCCGCTCACGAACAGGAAATTAAAGCCAGGCATTAGGACTGTTGCAGATCGCATCCACAACGTTTATTGCTGCTCATCAGTCTTAGTCACGGCCTCCTTACTTTACTGTTCTTTTGTGATGTAACACGGATTGTGTCCAAACGTCTGCTTTTTAAAAATCGACTGTTATTTAAATAAAGATGAAATTGTGACATCTCTAATCGCTGGTAACCCGACTGTTATTTATTTCAAATGCATGATAACCCACTTAGAAAAAAGGGCAGGCATAAATGCAGCCTTGACGTGGAGGTAAGCGGCGGCTTTGTCAGCCTGTTCTTGCGATAGACGTCAGAGGTGCCAGCGGAGATTTAAACCGAGTGACCTTTGCTCCCGTGACCTTTAGCGGTGAGAGTGAGTGTTCTAGCCACATGGCAGACGTTTTGACTCGCCGGAGCAGGAAAAGTCCATTAAGAGTGAAATTATCTGGAGTACTTTGGTCTGAAGAGGAATTAAATAAACTCTATTATAGGTCTTTGGGTAAAAACACCAGAACTGAAGAAGCTACTTGATTGGGAGGCTTCACGATCCTAAAAGAGAAGCTGAGCTGCTTTTTACTGAAGCTCCTTGGATTATTAAGCCCTGGATGACTTAGAATCTACACTTTTTTTTCTCTTAAAATCATACTTGCACTGAAGAAGTTACGCCTCCAACATGAGAGATGTGAACCTTAATCTGCAGCAGTGGTTGAACGTAGCAAACTGTATTTACTCAAGTCCAAGTTCAAGGCATTTTTACTGAAGTATTTCCATTTTATGCAGCTTTATACTTAGACTCCACTACATCTAAGTGGTAAATATTGTACTTTTTACTCCACTGACACATTTTTATATTCTTATCGAGAGAAAACTTTAGTATCTTCGAATCTGGTGATTTTTGAATTCCATTTTTTCTGATAAACTAAAAGTAAAGTGCCTTAATGCGTTCAGAATATTCCTCTACGTCAGGGGTGTCGAACTGCGGTCCTCGAGGGCCGCAATCCTGCATGTTTTAGATGGTTCCCTCTTCCAACACACCTGATTCAAATGATCAGCTCATCATCAAGCTCTGCAGAAGTCTGATAACGATCCTGATCATTTGAATCAGGTGTGTTGGAAGAGAGAAACATCTAAAACATGCAGGATTGCGGCCCTCAAGGACCGGATGTCGACACCCCTGCTCTACGTCTTAAAAGGTGCAAACTATTTTACACTAGTACAGTTTTGCTCAGTTGCTTTGCTTCATTTCTCAGATCAGAATTGAAATTCTCAAAACCACTTGTTCAATATTCACATCATTGCGTCACTTGTGCACATCAAAAAATCAGTTTCTCATTTCTTTGAACAAGTTCTAAATGCTTTGTACATCCACGCTAAGGATTATGTACAGCTCTCTGCTGTTTCCTACATTATCAACTGCTTCTGTCATGTTGATCAAAATGTATAAGAATGGGTCTCTGTTGAATCGTCTCACCCCCACAACATGTAGGCATTAGTTCATCGCATCAGTCTTTACATGCAAAATGGTCGAACAAGTTGTCAGAATATGTCGAGCATCTTTCTATACATTACCATCAGACTTTTTTCTAAATCTGTCCTGAGCTGGTAAGTTGCTCCCAGGTGAATCTTGACTTTCTCTAATGAAGGGAAATGTGTGCAGCATTATGTAGATCAACCAATGATCAATCAGGTGCATCTTATGAACCATCAACTAAGACTGCACTGTAATTCCTACAGCACTGCATGTACAGTTTTCCCTAAGGAGGCTGTCCTATGTTCATATTTCTGCTTTTGTTGTTTTCTTTGTACTACACAGTTCTGTCTTTTCCTTTCTGTATCGCACTGACCTGGTCTGTCAACAAATTACAGGACAAACAGTAAAAGCCTAAATGTGAATCTTGTCCAGTCTTTTGCAATCAATCTCCCACATACACTAAGGTGTAACTCACAATTTACAATAAGTGACATCAGAACATCCCTCCAGAGTAAAACAGTTATATAGACAACATGACTAAACAATGTGACTGTCTTATCCGTACACATTGACACAAGGACTTGTCATTCTGAGGCACTGACATGTGACACAGATATTTAGCTTTGAGAGATGAACTAAGGATTTTGAGCAAGTAACTGCCTTTTGCAGGTAATCCATGGTGTTTTGCTATCCGTACGAATTGTTTTGAGAAATGCACTCACTGTTTTGCAAATGAGGAGGATGATTCGAGAAACGTACCATAGTGACTGAGAAAAACTGTCATCACGCTAACATTACGATTATTTTTTTTTGTTTAAACTCTTGGCTTTTCAGGAAAACGCATCATCACAAACCTGAGAACGGGGCGGTTCATCCTGAGTTAATGACGAGTTTTTAGAGATTTGCGGTTCCAAGCGACAATACAAACGTGATTTTACAGAATATGTTGCATTACTATAAAATAAACCACCCAGCAGTGTATAAAGTGGTTAAAACTGGCCGACCGTACACATCTGAAGCAGTAAAATGCAACACACACATGAATGCAGCAGTAATATTAATCCTAAAGCACCGCATAAAACAGGCAGTTTTCAGCAGAAAAAATGAAATATTTCTGATAACATACTTTTACTGAACGCAGGACATCTACCTGCAGTGGAATATGTTCACAGTGTGATACGGACACTTTTTCTGAAGGATCTGAATACTTGAACTCAGATCTGCAGTCCACATTTTGTGCTAAATGCATCAAAGTGTGAGCTGATACGAGGCTTCATCGTTTTTTTAGGCACCAAACTCCCTCATGTAACAGTAAAAGCAACATTAGGAGAGAATCTGCTGCTTAAAAAAGAGAACTTATCTTTGGAAGAACTAGATTTGACTAACTTGTACCTGCCAAAAGCTCTTATCCTCCATTACTCAAAATTGAAATCGCATTAGAAAGGGATCAATTTACAGCCAGTGTGGACAAGAGGAGACATTACAGTGAGCAATAACTCTTGCTTTGCAACTGTACTCTGCTCTTAAAAATCAGCTGAGGTCATTCGGATGGATCCTCAGGGTATCGTAAAGTTAAATCCGACAAAGTGTTGCCGAGGTACTGACGGAGTTTTATTTAAAACAATGTACAGCCCAGTGAGGTTTCAGGCAAACACACCGTCGTCTGTGCTGTATTAACTACACATTGGTGCAGATTTGTGGTCGACCGATGCAGCCAGTTTGAGAGAGCATCAGCAGCTCAAATACCACGATGCTTTTAAATGATAAAATACACAAAATTCCTGCTTCCTTAACTGGATCTGCGCTCCATCTGTAGTATTTTAAACAAAGCGACTACATAAATGTCTACAAGCGCTCAAGAACTAAACTTTCCAATAATAAAAACCGATAAATCAAAGAAAAATAAGAGTTTAGTGCCCTTATTGAAGGTATTTCTCAGAAGAAAGCAGCATCTGTGACTAATCATATAGAATCAGAGCTGCATATATTCCTCTGTTACACCAACCATCCATTAAAAACAAGATACTGTCGATCACAAACACATACAGTTCACATTTTGGGTCTTCTGAGTGTCTCTTAAGCAGTAAATCCTCTTCACACTACTTCTGTATAAGCGTAGGAAAGTGGGTGAGGTGGTATTTTCTGTTAAGTAAAGCTCAAAGTAAAAAGTCTGTCTCCATTCAGGTGTAAGAGAGTTTATGAAAAACAAGACGGGTGAAGACAACAAGGTGCAGAAAATGCAGGAGGAGGTGGAGGAGAGTTACAAACTCTGATCAGGCAAAAACATAAACAGAAATTTCAGTGTTTTGTTTTTTTTTAGTTATGTTTAGAGCTCTATTTTGGTTTATTGGTGAACTTTTTCTCCACACCAGCCCCTGCATCTCTTCTCCTGGACTATTTAAAGGAGCATTAACAACCTATAAGACACAGCAAACTCACTCCAGCTGATCCAGCTCAGCGAGAGCACCGTGTTCTACAGTTTCTATTCATTACTCTGCACTTTCATGCGTGTAAAAAAAGTGTAAAAACGGGACGAAGGGGTCAAATATGTGCATTATCAACACACTTAAAGCCCTTTTCTCTTCTTTTGTGTGCTCATTTTTTACAGATAAATCCTGTAACCTTCAATTCAGCAGAGTTCAAGCGAACTCGCTCCACTTGTACTCATGTTGCAGCGAAGATTAGACCCCAAACTCCTCCACAGCACAAATCAGCTCAGCCAGTGTGAGCGGGAGGAGGCGGGTGGTGGTGGTGGTGGTGGTGGTGGGAGTCCTTTTTCAGATTTCACAGCTGATAGGAGCGAGCAAGCGTGGAGAGAAAGCCCGAATGTGGCCGATTCCTCACTGCGTCAGGACTGCAACACCGACACACAGCAGAGCGCAGTCACGACACACATCCAGGAAATTACGCACCGCCGCTCAGCCTCTATCGCGCCGAGCAGCTCCAGTCTATATGAGACATAGGTCGCTGCGTGCTTTATTGCTGGCTATTTTTCAAATGACAAACCCCTTTTTCCAGTAACAGAGCGGCCGAACACGGCGTTCAGTCACTGCTCAATAGACAGGTAACTGATAATTGGATAGGCTGCGTCAAATGAGCCAGCAAAACGCCCTCACAGGGGAATCATTGGGGGGGTTTCCTGCCAAGAGGTGAAACCTTTGACATTGGGGAATACATTACAGGAGCCTCTTTTATGCAGTGACCTTTCTGGCTATATTAAGTTCAATCACTTGTGACAGGAACGACTTCTTTCACATCACAGTAGCTGAAATATACTTTATTCTTTGAGGAAAGAAACGATCAAACCTCTGGATTTTACCAGAAACCCAAGAATGCATGACAGAAAAACAAGAAACAGGATTAACTGAGGGGCTTTAAAAAGCAATTTATGTAACACTAATATTCAATTTCCTGCCCTATAAATCAAAATTGCGCAATTATACAACGGCTGCCCAGTGAGGACACTTCCCACTGTTCATTCATCCACTGCCAAGCGTTAATGAACGCTTGACTCGTAATGGGTTTCCTATTTAATTGCAACATAAACATGATTAACTCAAACCATGATGCTAAGCAGGTCTCTCTTCCCAGACGACATTTATTTAAGGGACACCTTTCGATGTTTCTTCCCCAGACATGTGTAACATTTGAATTTAAAACGGCCTTCAAGTCGAACGGAACCAGCGCTGCTTTTTGACAGAGTTCATTATCGAGGCGCTTTTCCTCAGGAAGAGGAGCAAACTCACATGTATGATTTCACATGCTTTTGCAGAGACCGTACATGTAGAGAGTGTTTGCATCTTAAATTGAACTCAAATTCCTTACGTCCTCTCGCTTTCTCCTTATCGAAGAAACGCAGCAGCTTTGCCTGGTGTGTTCTAGATAAAAAAAAAAAGGGAGCGGCATATTCTGTGAGAAGAACCATTATCTACAGTTTCACTACAAATACTGCAGAAGCACGTCCCTGGAATATTGTTCTGATAAATAAAGTAGTTTGTGAGCGTATGTAAATCTGAGTGCAGCGTCCTGATAAAAAAAACGTGGTTGGGTTCAGTCCATTCCTGGACCATACAGGTCCTTCACCATGTACGGTCCCTCCAGCTCGTAGCCCATCTTCCTGTAGTAGTTCCTGGTTCCTACACCTGCGGGACAAACCACACACAGGTTTGTGACACAGAATGACACGAATCAGAAAAAACAGACATTTATTTGATTATTTATTTAACAAAAACGGAAAGAAAAAAGGAATCAACAGGTGTTACCAACCGCTGAACGACAGACGCCACATACTGTAGATATTTTCCACACAGTGTGACCTGCTGTTAGATTGACCTTGTCTCCACTTTGGGGCAAATTTATAGTTGGAACTAATGAATGAAGTTACTGCTGTTGCTCCATGTGCGTCTATCTTTGTAGACGCTCACATGGATGCTGCAACTGTTAGATGTTGCAGGTGTTTAATAAACTCAGAGGAAATAGTCAGAAACAGCTGGAAGCAACAAACTTCAACATCTTGTGGGGGAAAAAAAACTTGAGTGTGTTGAGTATCATTTATTGATGCTGTTGGTGTCTGTTTTTATAATTATGGACATTTTATTTTTGAGCCTCATAGATTTGAAATGGCGGAGCCAAATGAGTGAGAAATGTGTGACACACAAACTGTATATTAGGCCTCTGTGATGTTTTTTGGATGAATATTGGTGCTGAAATGTAGAAAAAGTCTCCCCAAGGTCACTTATGGTGGCTGACAGGGGCAAATGACGCGCATAGACACGAACAAGCTGCAAATACATGAATGTGTTGCATAAACAGAAATGCACTGCGAAAGGAAAACGCTGCATCTCCAGTCACACAACGGAAGAGCCCCAGGCCTCTAGGGGCAGCAGTGAGCTTTTCACCTGAGAGGCAGACAACGGTGAGCGAGACAAGTAACGCTAGCTGAGGTAAAAGCTGTATGAAAATGTATTCTCTCGTCTCCATGGATAAACATAACAGAGAGAACACAGGGAGATGGGAGTAAAACACCACTTCAGCACCATATAATCACAGTGACTGGAAAGCTAAAAAACTACCCCTTGAGGCCTGTGGCACTTCCGTTGTGTGACTGGATATGCAGCGTTTTCTTTTTGCATTTGTTTTCATTTATGCAGCGCGTTCCTGTTTATGCAACACATTCACATATATGCAGCTCATTTGTGTACATGCACGTCATTTGTCCCTGTCAGCCACCGTAGTCACTTCCCACAAATCAAAGTACTGTTGATTGCGTGTGATGGTTCAGTTCAGACTTGTTCAAAGCTCCGACCTCGAAGAATTGCGTGATTTTTTTACGGCAATGTTACAAGGACGCCCATTCTGACACGAAGCCGACGCAATCAGCCGCCATCACGTTAACGAAACAGAGCCTGTAAGGGGCTATATTGGTGCTGACTTCAAAATATTTGTATCATTTGGGCTCTAAAACTGACGAGTGCTCAATTTCTGAAAATACGACTCAAATATTCTGTGTAGCAGCGAGTTTAACTGTTTGACTAAAACACATTTTAAATGCAAAAATCTACCTGCAGCGCTGAACTTTCGTCTCCACTTTATGGCAGTAATTACACAAACGCTGTTCCAGTGACGTATACGCCGGTGCTGACGTGTTGTGTTTACAATCATTACTGACTAACAACATGAGTGTGTTCTGTAAACAGATACAGTTATCATTAGTCACTACGAGTGTCGCCAAGCGGACCAGGAGCAAGGTGGGAATGTTTCCATTTGCAGTGCTTTTAAGGAAAACTGCACACGGATTACAATATTCTTGTCTTGACACTTTTATTTTCAGATGCATATGAATGTTTGTAGTCAGATGTCTGAGGAGGGGGTAAACTACACCCTTCTGTGTACTTCTTACCTGAGATTACGGCCAGTTTGCCGGAGCCATGTTCGTCTCTGGCGATTCTCTCCGCCTCCTCCATCAGCATCATACCAAAACCCTAAAGAGATAAACATAAACCACTTTGTCAAATCAGTCACTTTTCCACAAATCTTCATCTTAAATTTCTTTACTCTGAAGTGGGCCAAAGAAAACAGATTCCAGGTGTGATCTCAGACAGTGCAGGAGAAAAACAATCACATTCACAGCTGGTAAAAAAATTGACGGGTGGAAGAGCTTATTTTCTACGACAAGTGTGTGTTTGAAAATGCAGCCACCTGATGCTGGAACTTGCTGGGGTCTCGGCTGCTCACGGGGACGACGCTGCCGTAGACGTGCAGCTCTCGGACGATGGAGACTCCTCCTTTGAGCTCCGGACGGAAAGACTGCGGAGAGCAGCGACGCAGCCGAAGCAGGCCGATGAGGATGTCCTGCTCCGGATCCTCGTAGGAGAGGAAGGTCTCCCAGCCGCCGTTTGCCACGTAGTCCCTCCTCACCAGCTCCACCTGCAAACAGAATCTGTATTAGTTAACAGTGTTCAAAGAATATCACTCACAGGTTTTTTGTTTTTGTCATCAGTACACAATCTTTCATCCACTTATCTGAAACTCTGTGAAGGGGAATGCGCAAGTTACCTGGTAAGGTCTGACTTTGTGGTGGATCTCCTGAATGCCCACTTCTCGGGTTCTCACATCTCGACACTGCAAACGCATCAAAAAAGCTTAGAAACGTACATTCTCTGGACGAGTCTGAGAATTTAAAGAGCCCATATCATCCCCTTCCTTCTGCAAACGCGCAAAATCCAAGCCAAAGGTAGTTATCCTCTCCCACAGAAAACTTCTTACCTACCTGAAACACGCAATTTAAAGTCCAGGCTTTTCTTTCGTTACTTATCTACATCACCATGTAACACATCTGCGCAACGCCTGCTTAGCTGCTAATTTCCCATTTTGAAAATGTTCCATTCATCATTTCTTTCCTGCTAGAGCCACTTCTATCAGAGCTACGTCTCTCAACTATACTCATAGTTCAGAGGTTGCAGTCCGAAACCAACATTGCCTTGCTTTTGTCGGGCCAGTTGACCAATCAGAGCAGCTCTTCAGAAGAGAGCCTTTAAAGAGACAAGATTTTCAGTTTCACATAGAAATGCTGCAGCAATGCACAGTATGAGAAAAGTAATGTAGTTTTTGAACATTAAAGTATGTAAAGATATTCTAGTAGACCTGAAAAATAAATGTATGAATCTGAAAGCATACACAACATGGGTTCTTTAAGGTTTCTGTTTTTTTCAGTTTCAGTTTTCTAGAACATAAAACATAGAATACTTTAAGTTTTTACTAAATTAAATCCTGTATTTTACACTAAAGAGGGTGGGCTTTTTTAGGATGATAACATTGTGTGATTACCACTTTTAAAGGAACCAGTGCGCAGCCAGAAATACACAAAAGATGTTGCTGCAGGCAGCCCGATGCAACAACAGGAATTCATCTCACCGTTATGAGCCTCACTATCACGTCTTTTTACACCATATAAGGACCGTATTAGACTGTTAGTGCAAGTTATTGCTTATGCTAACGCAACATTTCTGAACGTCACCACCCAGGAACTATTGTGAAGCAGGAGATGATGGAAGGAGTTTCTCGCAGAGGTTCGTGCTGACATCAACAAAAATGTCTCGACAAAACACATTTTCAGGATTATTTGACAACAGATCATTTTCACTCATCAGGGAACAATAGAAGATGAAACAGCAGCCACAGTGGGCTGCACAACAAGACGTGTTGTGTGAAATACTGTCAGCGTGTGCAGCATGAAATCAGATCGCGTTTGTTCTTGGTGATGAAAAAGAACAATCACTGACAGATGTCTGTTTGGCTGCACTGTAGATACACCAGTGGCTCTTTTGTGGTACTTTTGATAAAGTAGTTGTTCAAGGAGCGTTTGCTGTAATATTAAACGGCACTTGATGTTCCCATGGTAACCACTGGTTTGTCCAAATCAACCAGGTCGGACGTGTTAAGGATTACGACTTTAAATGCTTTCTGTTTCAAGGATGAACGACCATTTCTTAAAACGAAATAAGTGATGGGAAAACTAAAGTCTTGGACAAGACTTTTTTTTGTGTATATCAAAAACAAAAAAAAAAAAACGATGCTTCAGCAACAGATAAAGTTAGTTGCATGAAGCTGCAAGCCAGCCTGAAAAGTTTTCAACCCTATGAATCCCCAAATCTGCAGGCAGGTTTGAAAAGGCTTCATTTAGTACGCCTTTCATCAAAGCCAGTAACTGTAGGAACAGAAAGAACCATCACTCAAAATGATGACGCTTCACCAAAATCACTATTTTTCATGTCTCGTTTAAAAATTCACCAAAAATAAACCCTTTGCACAAAACAGATTCTGGCAAAAACAAAAAAGTTTGTGCTCCTCGCCACAACCAGGAAGCCGTTAGTGACTCCGTTGTGAACAACAGTCATGTGGCAAAAATTCAGTGACTGTGGGGTTGAACTGGGTTGAAGTGCAGGCTGTGTTTATACAGAGCAGCTAGGACACAAGTTAGGAAACTAATAAAAATATTTATGTGTAGTCACCATTATTTCCAACATTTAGAATGTTGTACATACTGATTTCTTTTTTTTTTCTTTTTCTTTTTTTTTTTGTAAAATACGTAAACTAATTAACTTTTTTTTTCTCAAAATTTTTTCATCTTTTTCTGTGTTAAAGATAGACTCAAGTTCTCTCTACTTCTAGTCATGGTTGTGCTGTTTCCATAGAAGACTTTATATTGCAGTGAAAAATGAACCCACAGTTACTAAAAATATAACCGGCACAAAAAAACTGCTCAGAAACTGCTTCAAAAAGTCAACGATTAGATAATTTAAACAAATGCAGCACAACTGTGCTGCAGAAATGGGGTGCAACATTTGACAAAAATTCAACACAGTTCGGAACTTCTAATAACTTGTTTAACTGTAAACTAAATTTTATAATTCATCCTACATCCACCCAACCGGTCGAGGCAGATGGCTGTCCCTCCCTAAGCCTGGTTCTGTCGGAGTTTTTTTTTACCCTTGTGGGGGTTTTCGGTTCCTTCCCACTGTTGTAGACTGCTTTCGGACTGCTGAAGCTTATAGGGAATCCAAATGTTTTGGATTGTTGGGTGTTTCTGTCTCTGCCTTTGTTAAGCGCTATGAGATGGCTTGTTGTTGTAAATATGCGCTATACAAATAAAATTGAATTGAGCTGGTTTCCACCAAACGGTATGAAAATAGCATGATTTTGCTAACAAACGATGACACAATGCAGGGCAAAGTCAAGAAGATGTATTACAGTATTTCACTGTGACCATCAATAAAGATCCTTCCAGCAGAAGCTAAGAGGGGCTCTTCACCCCATACGTCTTTTTTGATGGAACTTGGTGAGGGGTCTTCTGCTTCAATGTCTTCAGCTGGCGATTCTGTGGCGTGGTGTTTTCAGGCTGGCTGGACTTCTGCTAAACTAGTAATCTATTTTCTGCCTTGAAACATAAATTCAATAAATGTGCAGGGAACGTGGGAGGGAGGATGCTCAATTCTGTGCTCCAACAGTCCTCAACTGCACCTGAGAGGTTTTTTAATCTGTCGTTTTACCCTATCATAGCAATATAGGAAAATGATTCTGACAGTCAGCACTTGTGTTTTGGCAGCCGCCGCCGCCGCCGCCACTAGAGTCCTACGGTCCCTTCTCTTGGATCGTATCCCAGCTGGAAAAGTCTATTAGCTTCCTTACTCAGAATAAGCTGACACAGAGTCTTCTAGGCTAATATGAAAGGCCTTTGAGTCTCACCTCAGTGCCCATGTCCTTCATCCTGGCCAGTGCCAGCTCTCGCAGGTTGCCGTGCTCCACTCCGGAGCTCACCAGCGGCATGGGGATATCCCTGATGGGAAGCAATGAGGAGACGGATGATACATGAGATGATGGTATATTAGCTTTAAGCAGCTTTAAACAGGGGTATTACAACTATACCACATAAGAAATACAGAAGTGTGTGAATATCTGCATACATCTGACGTATTAACAATTACTTTTACTGTAGATTAATTCCTCTCTTGTCTCAATAAATTAATCAAAATGTCTGGTCAAATGCGAAAAATGTCCATCAGTGCTTCAAAAAGCTCAAGATAATGTCCTTAAATGTCTTGCTTCGCCCACAACCCAAAGACATTCAGTTTACTGTCACAAACGAGTAAAGAAACCAGAAAATATTCAAATTTAAAAAGCTGAAATCTGAGAATTTACACTTGTTTCTCCAAATCAATTACTTCAACCAACAGGCCAACAGTCAGAATTTTTGCAGATCCATTTCAAGATTAATCATCGTGGCTCTACATCACTCTGAAATGCACAGAATTTGCTCTTTCAAATATGTTTAGACTTATTTTATTTCTTATAACTGTATTTTAAAGCTACCACATGAATGCTTTTATTTCATGTGAATATATCACATCTAAAAATCTTACGATGGCTCAGTAATGTAAAGACATTTTTCAGAAAACACATACATTTATTTATGTAACAAGTGCAGTACCAAAATTTCCGACTTGTCGGCTGAACTGCAGGCTGTGTTTACACGGAGCAGCGTGGAAATTAATTAGAGAGAATGAGAAGAAAGTAAAACACACTTGATCAATAAAATAAATGCAGCATGGTGAAATGTCTGTAGAGTTTAGGTGCAGACTAATGTGAAAAAGTTTCTTGAGGTAATAAAAATGCAAATCAACAGCATGTGAAACCCCATTTTTGTCCAAGTTTGGCAACAAATAAAAAACTTCTGTTATTTCTTTCTTCATGATTTAGGGCATTGTAACTTGCACAAGCTGCTTAGGGTTTAGAGCCACAGTCTCCTGTTAACTCGCTCACCTCTGCACCCGGTACACTCGTGTCCAGGGTGGCACCAGCGCCAGAATCCGGGCCACCAGGTCCACCAGAGCGCTCGGCGTGTAGCTCTTGTAGCGGCCCGTCTTCCACAGCTCGTACAGACCCGTGCCTCGGATCACCAGCGTCGGGTACAGCTTCAAACCGTCGGGCCTGAACGCTGGATTCTCAAAAAACTCCTGCAAACACAGATACAGATCCACGTTGCACATTAAAGCGTATCTATACGTGACGCAAACTGAAATGGATTTAACACACTTCAGTATTTCCAGATGAATCATTTGATGTGATTGTAGCTCTTTTACCCCAAGTCCCTGTGTAAATGAGTTTGAACTATAGATGCAGTGGATCTAAAGAAATGCCCACAGAGTTTGTTTTATTCATTTTGCCCCTTGACGTGGAAAGAAAAGTGCTGGAGTGTTCAATGGAACTCGGTCCATTTGCAAAGTCGCTGACTCCTTAACCTAAAGGCAGACATCCATTGAGTTTGAACACAGCAGAGGACAGCAGAACAGTGCTCAGTTATTCAATTGAAGGAAACAAATGCTGCTGTCTGGTTTTGTGCAGTGAGGGGAATCGGCGTAATTTCCAGCCATTCTCCTCCCCCCCTTCCGCCGCCAACTATCATGATCGGGACCGTGAAGATCTGGAACCGAGGCACATTCTCCAAAATAGGCTGCATTATCAGTATCTCATAATCTCATTCTCGTCACAGCTCATAATCACAACAGGACACGTCCCACATGGCCCTGCAGTAAACCTAAAGGGAGGGGAGGAGAGGGAGCCGATCTGACGAATAACAATTCTTCGACAACAGGGGGAAAAAAAAAAAGAAAAAAAAAAAAGGGAGTCTAGAGACCATTTTGGGGGGATTCTGCACCTGCTACCGCTTTGAATGTCGTATCACAGCTCCTGTTGGTTGCTGGAGAGGAACCCTGTTAAAGATGCCTCCCCTGGGAAACGGGAGCATCTGTACACATGAGATAAGTGAGAGAGGATCTCAGGCTGGGAGCAAGTTGTAATCGAATTTCATTATCAGGACAGCCGGGATGGACTCGAGGAGGATGCAAAGTTCTCTTGCTGCTGCCCTCTGCGGGTCCTGAACCGGCCTGTGATCCAGACACACAGTCGGAACTCGATGCAGCACACAGTATATGAGTCACACATAATAGCTGAAAAGAGACGAATTTTTTTTAAAAAAAAAGAAAAGAAAAGAAAAATCAAGAGATCCCTGCTTCCTTCAGCTGGCAAACAGTAGTGAAGAGGTCTGTGCTGGAGCCTGAATGGAATCATTATTATCAATTTTCATGGATGGTCTTTCACATTTAACATCCCTCTACTGCAATCTCAGCTGCTATTTGCATCATATTAGCAGCATTTACTTCTCATTTTTCATCAAATTGGACACATATCCATTATCTTTACCCCACTTAATCCATTTAAGGGTCACATGGACACTGGAGTCTTGGAATAAGACCGGCTGCGCAATTTTGGCTAAACTTAACATCACATTTCACTCAATAGTAAAAAAAAAAATTGTTCAGGCATTGTGTTCCTTAGTGGTTTATGTTATAATTCTACCGAGTCACCAAATTTCCAAATCCTACACATAAAGGTGTTAAATATTTGGACTCTGACAGCAAATTACCTTTGATTACACTTAATGAAACTTCCTCAAGTGTGCACAACCTTCCATTAAATTAAGTATTAGCAATTACGCAAACATCTAGCAGACACTGAGCAACATCAGGATTCGACTCCTGAGGGAAATATCTGCCGCTAAGTGCTCCACAGCTTGACAGCTAGTTGCTAACTGTGCGGTTCTGTGCTGGTAAAGTGGATCTGAATGGCTTTATCACAGCTGTGAGATCAGCTGTATGTGAAACTGCACTGATGAGAACGAAAACATAAAGCTGGAGTCGGAAAAGCAGAGCGTGATGCTGAAAGATGCTAAGGAGAGGTTCATCGTGTTACGTTTGGCATCTTTTACAGGGCGTTGGAGAAGTGGAAGCGAATTTTCAGCATCTTTCCTTGAAAAATTCTGACCTTTTTTATGATTGTTAAAATAGTTGACTCACTGGAGCTCCACAACACGGACATGTCTTCACCAG
>NW_007578352.1:176873-182020 GCF_000690725.1 Stegastes partitus
AAGAGTCTCCAACTCCATTCAGAGTCCCAGTAAGCCATGACAACAGACCAGCACGCACAACAGCAGGACCTCCTTTAAGTGGAATGTGGCCGTCATTACTACACCTGCACTTTCCCGACTGCAACAAATAAAAATATCTGTCGCTAAGAGGATCTGTCGCTTCTTGCTGTGACTATTTGTTGGTTATTACCAAAAAAGCACATATTTGGAGATGTGGAAACGACTGGATCTCTTCAAGACTTTTAACTTGGCGCACACAGAATGCAAGTTATGCGTTCCCTTTAGGTACGGTAGGATTTGCTTGTAAACAAACAACAGTTCTCTCCCCATCCTTGCGCATCACGTTGAACGCATATCCGTCTTCAAAAAACATCCGCAAAGCCATTGTTTTGGAATTCCAAGACCTCCGAGCAAAAACCTTTGTCTCTCACCTCTGGCAGTAAATTTGAGGCATGCCTCGCTGGTAATCGCTTTATTTTTTTTTTTTTAGACTGTAATCCCTTCGCTGAACACTGAGTTACTGTTTTATCTGGAGCAGCAGAAACTTTTCTTGGACACTTTCTAGGTTTTTTTTTTTTTCCTAAAGAGCTCCACCATGCTCCTGGTTGCCTCGTTTCTGCATCTCTCCAGGTCTGACGAAACAATCATCGCTGACTGATGCCGGTATATGAATGAAGACTTAAAACTCTTTAAAATACACAGATTTAACTGCCACTTGTAGGCTTCATCATATACTTAATTAATTGCAAAACCCTCCAAAAAAACACAGACTGCAGGAGGTTTAAAATCATGAATTGTTTACATCTGTTGCTATGCTTCCTTCTGCATCACCAAATTGCCATCAGCAGCAGGAATCTTTATTGTGTCTTTGTGCGAACAAAACAAGAACCTACTTCTAAAAACGTCGCTCGACAGAAGTATTCTGCGAGGCAAAAGTCAGATGGAATAAGTGCAATAAGAATATCTAAATGTGCCACAACATTTCAAGGCTCAAATGTCAACCCTTTGCACTCATCTCTTCTCTATCTCCCTTCATCTTTTCTGATATTTTCCCTTTCTTACACCACCTGCCTTTCAAACAGAATATCTCAAGATGTTTCCTGTATAAGGGATGAATTTTATGGATTCCAGGGAAAAAAAAGAAAAAAAATCGTGAGATGCTTCGTTTTGGTTCCCGGAGTGAAAATGTTTAAGAACCTGCATATTTTTCCCCCACCCACTAGCAGGAAGTGTGTCATGGAAGATTAGATATGATGACGAGGAGCAAAGGGGAGTCACACACAAGTAGTATAATCTAAGTGTCAGTGTGATAAGAGAGGAGATGGAGGGAGGCATGGAGGGAGACGGTGTGATTAGAAGGGGACAGAGCCGCGAGATAGATGACAGGAGAGGAGCATCAAGTGAAAAGTTACTGCTGGCAAGAAGAAAAACGATGAAGTGAGAGATAATGGAGAGGAGAGGAAAAGTACAAGGGAACAAAGGCAGAGGAGGAGACAGGAAAGAGACAATATTGAGATTGCAGAGAGGAACAAAAAAGACAGCAGAACCAAAGAAATTAAGTCTGGAGAGCGGACGAGTGACAGAGGAAATGCAACAGGAAAGGAAAAGGGAGCGACGGTGAGAGCCGAATACACATTTAATCTGCTTCCCCTCACGGTGCCGACCTGCTGCTGCCCTCCATATTACCGTCAGACACACATTCACAGACGTGAGTGGGTCAGAAAACACACACACACACACACAAAGGTAATGCAACAAATCTGTGGGAAGACACAGATGCTTTTTCCACAACTGAAATCTTGTGCTTTGAAAAATGAAACACATGGAGCTGAAGATGCTCAGAAGTATGACGTCGTCCTAAATGCCTTCGTTATTGTATCGTACAATCATTTTACTCTCACATGCTGTTGCACATATAACTATATTTTATAAAACAGCATTTCCCTCAGTCTGCTCTCTGAAACCCATGATAAAAAGATTTTTCTTCGCAACGCATTTATTAGAAATCAAAAACTGAAATCTTTTATTTATGAAATTATTCAGGTCCTGGTCAAGTGTTTGCTTTAAAAATCATTCAACTGTGTCTATAGCTAATTAGAGTGTCAAACTCAACTGACTAAGCACAGTTGAGAAAGTGAGACACTTGTGTAGATAATGTCCAACAATTCACACGACATGTCAGGAAAAGAACTGAGCCAAGAAGTCCAGAATACCTCTCTAGACCTCTACTATGAAACTGGAAAATCACAGACCATCGAACTGAGCAAGAGGACAATAAAATGCCTTCATCACAGTGGAGTGACAACAGTTACTTGAAAAGACCTTCAGAGGTTCCCGGCAGAGATGGAAGAAGCAGCGAGAAAGTGAATCATCGCAGTAGCACATCATCAATCAGGCCTATTTGACAGAGCAACTAGTTAAAAGTCACTCTGAGTCTGCTTGAAGTTAGTCTAACTTCACTATATGAGAGAGTATGAGGACAAACATCATCTGGTATAAGTCAAAAATTGCAGTATTTAGGCGAAACTCTAAGCAATATGTCCGGTGAACACAAGACAACGCTCATCATCTGGCTCATACCATCCTGACAGCGAGGCATGGCGGCGGCAGCATCATGCTATGTGGAATGCTTCTCAGTAGCAGGGGCAGGAAAGCTGGTTAGAAGGTGCAACGATGTGAGACTGTGCTGATGATCACCTTTCAGCACCACAATGACATGAGGCATACAGTAAAGAGAACACTGCAGACACTTCCTGTCTAATCTAATGGAGTTTGAAAGTATTTGCAGGGATAAATTGTCCTAATCCAAGTGTGCAAGCTTTAAGGCAAGGTGCCAAATTAAGGATGTGAACATTTAAAAGGACATAAATAAGATTTTAGTTGGTGGGGGGGACATCTGAAAACACCTTTTCAGTTTGTTATTCTATGTTACTGAGGGTAGTTGTAGCACAGATTGGTGGGTTTATCAATTAATTTACCTGTTCACATTATAAACACAAAGCCAGGCATGTACCCACCATGAAAAACGTTTTCGAAAACTTCCAAGCAAACTGTTTCCACACCACATCCGAACATTAAACTGTTTCTGTTGTCTTTTCTCATTCAATACGTTGCCCATTAAAGGGGTACAATGAGGTTCTGAACCTCTTCACCTCTACAAGACAGAAAACTTCTGGAAAACCCTGCGAGTCACTGTGCTGCCAGTAATCCGACACCACAGTTCAAGATGCACAAACAGTGTAATTAACAGAGAAAACAGAGAACAATCAACCCCACTGTTGTTTCTGTGACACGTTTTGTTTCGAGTCTCACCTGCACCAATTACTAATATCTGCTCTGTTCTGCGTTTTTGCGTTTCTAATTATCCGATTTCCGTTTTATGACCATAAAAATGAAATAATGAGCTGAAATTGCACACAGCTTCGAACCGAGTCTTCATTTACATCCTACAGTCAGGCATGTTGGGAAGGAGCTCTGTCAGATTCTGCACATTCATATTATAGCTGTGTTTCCAATCAGAGCTGTAAAGTGAGCCTGCTGTTGAGCGACATCTGACAGGATTTTCCATTGAGTCACGTCGCAGTTGGGACTGTGAGCGACTGTCGTAGCTTTTCCGGTGCTATTTTGGGATGTTACATGTAGGAACTAGTTGTTACTATACCACTGTGATGTGTGTAGTGATGACGCACTTTGATGCCACGTACAAGAAGAAAGTACGATTATTACTGTCACAAACAATAAACCTAATGATCGACTCGATGCACAACTTTACGGCTATTTTCAGTCTTGTTTTTGACTCGTTTTGTTTCTCGTTTTTAATACAATTAATGCAACCTTGCCTTAAAACTCAGAACAAGCTCATAAAAAAAATATTTTAATTATGTCATTAAAAGTGGAACAGAAGCTACAGCGCAACTCTGCAGTGATCATATACAGTGCTTCCTTTATATGCGACAACAAAGCCGCATTTCCATACCAAGCTTGAGCAGAAACAAGTGATTGACAGCCGTTTGCAACCCAGCGACCCTCTAATCAGCTCAAAATCAAACATGTCTGTGAGCATGAGGCATTGTTAAGAATGCAGTCTGATCTGTTTGCCACATACCGCGCAACTTTGCCAGGTTGATTCCTGCCGTGGGACCTTGTTAGAGGTTTATTATCTCCTCTGCTTTCTCCAAAATTAAATCAAGATATCACAATCAAGATAAAAGGGGTGATCAAAAAGTTCTGAGGCTGTGCTTATAAAAATCATAAACCTGATTGAAATTTGACCACCATCCTTACTGAGGTAGTTTCCTTATGCAGTCATACAGCGCTCCTGGTGCTTCTGCAACACTTCCTGTTCATCAAGCACAAGCTAAACTCCTAAAGCTCAACTTGTATATTTATTGTCGGGAAGAGGAGGGAATTACAGACACCTCAGGATGTTACAGCAGAACTCGGCCTTTACTGTCTACCTCCAACCTTTTTTGCACCATGGACTGGTTTCAAGCAAGGAAACCAGTCGTGGTGCACATAACAAATAAGAATTGTTTTTTCTGCTAAAAAAGTCTCCTAATTACTTTATATTGCTAAATATGTATTTACTTTTTCTCCTGTCTCAACATGGACTCTCTCCCTTTGTTCAAGGAAGCTCTCCAGAGAGGTTTGTTTTATTATTTATTTTGGCAGATTGACGGCTCCATTTAACGGCCGGCATGAAAAATGAAAGAATAAAGTGCGGGAAACAAGCATAGAGGGACGTGATGACAGACGATCTAGTCATTTGTCAAAATAAAACACCCTGCAGACTCTGCCGGAAATAACATAATAAATAAAACGTTTTTATTCTTTCGGGTGCGGCCCGGTACCGATCCGCCTCCCGGTGGTTGGGGACTGCTGCTCTAGAGAACAAATTCCTCAGAAGAAAACAACAAGGATGCGCCCAGTGTTTCTGACCTGATTTATCTGGGACTTTGAAGTGCAGCTCTTCCAACGTGAAAACTACCATTTCTTCTCCTGGTGGTAGCTGCAGACCTACCCTTCATCAGCAGTGACGGTCCTCGACATTAAAGGTTGGATCATCCCGACTACCGATGGACACAGAAGCTGATGTTTTTTTTTTCTCTGCTCCAGCTTTAGGAAGAAATTGCAAATCCACACCTGCT
>NW_007578352.1:182496-364270 GCF_000690725.1 Stegastes partitus
AATTGATGCTTACGATAAACTGCTCCACATCCCTCTCCATGCCCACGTTCGGCAGGTCTGGCATCATGTGGGCGACCACCTTGAAGCCGGCGTCCTTCGCCAGGTGGAAAGACTCGCAGACAGCTCGCACCGTGTGGCCTCTGGTGAAAACATGCACAAAAATACCAAAACAAAACACCGATTATAAC
Source organism: Stegastes partitus (assembly GCF_000690725.1). Classification (NCBI taxonomy): domain Eukaryota; kingdom Metazoa; phylum Chordata; class Actinopteri; family Pomacentridae; genus Stegastes; species Stegastes partitus. Next base: position 182,685 of record NW_007578352.1, read on the forward strand.
TCATCCATTCATTCTTTATGTACACATCGGACTTATGCAATCACTTTATACCTGCTTTTTTTTTTTTTTTTAAATCTACAGACACATGACAGAATAAACATAAAGCGTCTTAGTAAGATCCTCCAGAACAGCTTCAGTGCACCTTAGCATTGATTCTCTGGAACTCTACTGAGGAAATGAACACCATTCCTCTAAAAGATATTTCATCATTTCATGTGTTGATGGAGAGCGCTGACCTCCACAGCAACACCAGAGCCACCAGATCGCCTCACTTTAGGGGTCGATGGTTGAGGTTTTTCCCCTTAATTCGTCACTCATCTGTGCATTCGTGACCCCTCGACCTACTAACCTGTTGGTGTCGCGGGCCACGTCTTCATAAACACTCTGGACTCCTATTTCCAGCCGGGTGCAGCCGTAGCCCAGCATGTCGCTGAGGTGTCGCTTCAGGCAATAGTCGGGCCGCGTCTCTATAGTGATGCCCACGCACTTGGTGTTACTGCGCTCCGAATACCTGCAGAAGGAGACAGTCTTAGTCACCTATGTTTATTTCTGCTCGTGACATATTTTTAATCGCATCATAAAGTTATTTTTTGCTTTGAAATGATGCCGCCTTTTTAATTTTTTTTTTATTTACTTTCACTGAGACTAAATGTTTCAAGGTTCTGTGTGAATGTAACGTATTACTGGGATCATTTAGCAACATCAATTTACAAGCTGCGTGTTTGCACGGCTCATTATCCAGACACTTAACACTAACCTCGCAAATAAGGACACGCTAATGCAATAAAGAAAAAAAGATGATTGCAAAAAAAAATAAAAAGTGCTTGCAATGCATAAAATGTTAAATGAGACATTAACGAGTGTAGTCTTTGTGTCACCTCGTAATATCTGAGGTCTATTTTTTGCATTGTGTTTACAGGTTGATATCAGCATTTGTTTCCTGCACAGGTTGACAGGTAAAGATCCCTATATTCATAAGAACATGGATCGAATGACTGTATTTAATGTATGGGGTATGCTTGTAAGGATGCAGCACACGTAATTTTAACCTTTTAGCTGATATTTAGTGTTTTGAAACTTTTGTTTTTTTCCACAGAAAGCTCTAAAAAAAAAAACTCTAATATACACCAACATCAAACAACAGGCACAGTTATGGGCTAAAGCAGAGCTACAAGAAAAGTGAATATTGAATTTAGATCCTCCAAGTGGCAAGAAACAACTCCAGATTTTATTTTTGTGAGAAAATGACGTCAGCACATTTACAATATTACAATACAATATTCTTCATTTCTTCACAATATTCTTCATTTTGTCAGCACATTTTATTTTTCTTTACCGTCTGTAGGGGAAAGCATTTGTCAGAGGATATGCTGATATACACCGATCAGCCACAGCATTAAAACCACCAGTCGAATATTACGTAAGTCGTCCTTGTGTGGGCAAAACAGCTCTGACAAATCAAGCTCTAAACTCCACAGACCTCTGAAGGTGTTCTGTTTTATCATACACCGAGACGTTTGCAACGGAAGTCCGGAAGTTTCGAGGTGTGATTGTAACGGATCAGGCTAGTCTTTCCAGCACATCCAACAGATATTCAATTAAACTGAGATCTGGGGAGTTTAAAAGCCATGAACTCAACCTTGAACGCTCTGTCATGTTCCTCACATCATTCTTGAACAAAGCTTGCAGTGTGGCAGGTTGCATTATCCTGCTGAAAGAGGCCATCAGGGAATACCACTGCCATGAAGGGACATATGTGGTCTCAAATGATGTTTAGTTTTCAAAGTAACATCCACATGAATGTCAGGACCCAAGATTTCTAAGCAGAACATTGCTTAGAGCATTAACTCTTCTCATGCCTAAAAGATACATATACGAGGCGATCCGTGATCCACTTGTGATGCTTACGTGGCCGTTGTAGGTGCTTTCAGTGGTGGACAGGAGTCAGCATGGACACTCTGACTGGTCTGCAGATACACAGACATCCTTCTATAATAGCGGCATTAAGCTTTTTACCAGTTTGTGGTGCAGTCATGCATCAGTGAGGTTCAGGTGCTCTTCATCACTTGTCCTTCCTTGGACCACTTTTCAGGAACACCCGACAAGACCCGCTGCTTTAGAGATGTCCTGACCCAGTCGTCTTGCCATCACAATTTGGTCTTTCTTAAAGTCACTCAGATTCTTACATTGCCCATTTTCCTGCTTCAAACCCTGACTGTTAACTTGCTGCCTACTATATCTCACCCATTGACAGGTGTCATTGTAATGAGATAATCGATGTTATTCACTTCACCTGTCAGTAGTTTTAATGGTGTGGCTGATTGGCGTATCTATATATACACCCAATTCCCTACTTAGTTTTGAGTAAATTATTAAATATTTGCCTCATACAGTGCGACTATTAACCCCAGTCAACTTATCTTCCAACAGTATAGGCCAACCTTAAAACTTTGCAAATGGGTAGTAAATGAGGTTTCGCCATGTGACTCAGGCTCATGAAGCCAACGCTGATTAAAAAAGCAATAGAGTACTTCAAGGAGCATTCAGGTGTAGGACTTGACTCTACGTGATGCAGCGCGCTCCTTTGTCCTCTGTAAATGTAATCTCAAGACAGATGCACCTTACATCTCGTCTGAATCTCACTCCAGTGCTACTTCCAAACTTATTTGAGTCTCTAATCGAAATCACAAAAACAATACAAGTGACCGAACAGGCACATCTCATCTCGGCACACTTGCCAGCTGTCGTTTTCTCCACTCCAGCTGCTCCAATGACCATTAGCTCCCCTCATGCCAGCTCATATTCCTTCTGATTCTGTATCTGCTGGCAATAAATGCTCATCTTTTACAGTCTGCTGGCTGATTTACACCAATTACAAGAGTTTATGCTCCAGAGAGGATGATCAGATTGTATGAGATGAATCAATAAAAAGTCTATTATCTCAGGCGATTATCTTGAGGTATTTTGCTGCTGTGATCAGATCAGGAGCAGAGTGCGTATGGTGAGAAACTGACACTCTTTTTCTTTTAATACACAAACACTCGTCACAAAAATCACACGCACAAACCGAGGCTCAGATAAGGGCCGTCTCCAGCCAAACCAACTTCCCACACTGAGCAGCAGCCACCACAATTACCGTCATCATGGCATCTTAACAAAGCATGGTGATAGCAAAGCAGGGCAAAATCAGGCACACTTATGACTATGAGTGGAGTTACACTCAAACATTCCCAGACAGACACATACAGTGCTGATAAACGTTTTTTGCCCCTCTTGGAAGTTTTCCTCTTTTTTTTTTTGGCTTTTCAACATTGAATTTTAGTCAACTGAATTTAGCTTTTTGGGAAAGAATTTACAAAAATAGACTTTTTCATGTCGAAGTGAAAACATTTTTCTACAAAGCAATGTCAATTAAATAAAAATATAAAATGTAAAATACGTGCTTGCATAAGTATTCAACCTCTTTTAAGTTAAGGTGCTACAAAGTGCTCCATTGGTAAACTGTAGTGTGCAGTAAATGTGTCTCAAAAACACCTGTAAGTGAAAGGTCCAGTCACTGGTGAATCAGTACTCCAGGCTATAACGGCACCATGACGGACAAAGACCACTCCAGCCAATGAATGGATGCATGAAAATGTCAGAGTCACTGAAAACCCCTTTAAGTACCGTTAAATCCATCATTACAAAATGGAAAGAATAAAGAACACCAGTAAATCTGCCTCCAGCAGGGTGTCCTCAAAAACTGAGTGATAGCACCAGAAAGAGACCAGTGAGGGAGGCCACCAAGACACCTATTACAAGCTTCAGTGGCTGAGATAAGAGACTATGCATACAACAAGTGTTGACTGTTCTTCACCAGTCAAAGCTTTACGGCAGCGTGACAATGAAAAAACCACTGTTGAAAAAAGCTCATATTAAGTCTCAACTAGAGTTCATCAGAAGGCATGTGGGAGACTCTAAAGCCAACTGGAAGAAAGTTCTTTGGTCTGATGAGACTAACTTTAAGCTTTTTTGGCTATCATGAGACTAGACACTATGTTCGACACCAAACACTTCATCACAAACACCATCCGCACTGTGAAGCATGGTGGTGGCAGCATCATGATGTGGGGACGCTTCTCAGCAGCAGGACCTGGAAGGCTTGTAAAGGTGGAGGGTAAAAGAAACGCAGCAAAGTGCAGGGAAATCGTGAGGGACAATCTGACGCAGTCTGCAAGAGAACTGCAACTGGGAAGAAGATTTGTTTTCCAACAAGACAATGACTTGAAGTGCACAGCCACAGCTACACAGAAATGATTTAAATACGACAATGTGAATGTTCTGGAGCGGCTAAGTCAGAGCCCAGAGCTCAATCCAACTGAGAATTTGTGGCTGGACTTGACAAGGGCTGTTTACTCACAGTTTCTGAGCAACCTGACAGAGCTTAAACAGTTTTGCAAAGAAGAATGAGGTAAAACTGCAGTGTCCAGATGTGCAATGCTGATTCAGACTTATACACACAGACTCACTTGCAGCCAAAGGTGCATCGACTAAATACTGACTTGAAAGGGGTGAATACTTATGCAATCATTTACTGAATGTTTTATATTCTTATCAAACTGGCACTACTTGGTAGAACTTTGCTTTCGTTTTGACATGAAAGAATGTTTTTCTGTACATTTCTCACAAAAAAGCCAAATTAAATTGACCATGATTCAGTGCTGAAAGGCAATAAAAGGGGAAAACATCCAAGGGGGGTGAGTACTTTTTATAGGCACTGTATAACAGAAGAGACAAGCAATCACACAAACTGGCCTCTTGGGTCTTATCGGACTTAAGGAAAGTAAACAGCTCCTGCTGACAAACAAATCAGTGGGGGCTATTTCAGCCCAGTGAAAAAGCCATTATTTTGTCCAATCATCTGTATGACGTCCTCAAAAAAAAAAGCGTCTTTCTACTTTGACTTTGAATCTTCTCCGAGTCATCTAAAAAGTTGCCACTCATCCATACTGAGCAGACATGTGCCCAATTTCATTCAAAGCTGGCCTAACTCAGTAAGAGAGAAATCGATGGAGGTAACTGAAGGGGACTTATTGAGAGTGGCCTCGCTTATTTTCCTCCTGAATTCTGAATGGGTTTATTCAACAGCTGAATCTGTGGAGTCGGTTTAAGGATGTTTGGATTCGAGCTGCGGTGGGTTTAATGGAAACAGCGGGAGCGGTCAAGTAAATCTAAATGCTCACATAAACACAGTACAATACTTTCCATGTTGCATAACAGACACAGAAAAGCGTGTTTTTGTGAGTATTGAGGATGTTTGGGAGGATTAATACAGGGATAAAATGGATTTGGTAATTCTTCATTATACTCAATGTTCTGTTTCTTGTTTTAGTTTGTTTTGTTTGCTCTCTTTAAAACATGAAATAACTATGTTTAAAAAATGTTTTTTTTTATAATCAGGTAATTACATAAGCATTTGTTAAGGAAAACCCCAAACACTCTGCTTACAGCTTCCTCAACGTTAAGATTTTGTGTGTTTTTGTGTTTTATGTCACTGCAAATGTCATATATTTCAATTTTTAACAAACTGTAGGGTAAACAAAACAATATTGAGTGACTCTAATAAGCATTTATGGGTCTTTTTTTGTAATTATGAGGATAAAACTGAAAAACAACTGTAATTTGCAGCCTTAAATTTAAGAAACACTGCCGTGAACAGTGGAGTCTAATAAATCTCCTCAAACCTTATTTGATATTTTATCTGTATGTAAATCTTTAAGGTGGGTGTATTTTTTATTTTTGTTCCAAAGTCCTTGCAGTGATATCGAGCAAGATATTCAGGAGTAAGGAAGAACTCTGTGAATATATGTGGGGGAAATACTGCAAATGGTAGAATGGCCCCCTCTGGTGGAGAAAGACATCCCACTGAGCAGACAGCAGAAGGAAAAGCTGCACAAAAGATTACAACAAAAACATCAAGATAATGTCAAAAATGATAGTACTGTTGCTCCATAACTGCGCTGTAGTCTTGAGAGGTGCCACAAAAGAGAAAATGTGAACAAAAAGACTAAATTAAGCCTTCACAGGCATAGGGATCCAAGGGGACAGGTGTTGCTGAGATAAATGGAATTGTTTTTTAAAAAGTAATGCAATGCTTCAAAACCAAGCTATGAAACGTACAGTGAACACACTGTCCTAGTGGAGGGTCTGGAGGCTACACAGGGTGGTGTTGGTGCTGTGTACAGGAGGGTTATTGTTTCCTAAATTCTTTCAACAGAGCAATAAGAACACCAGTTCTAAGTTAAACCCTCTGACACCCAAAATCTGCTGGCAGTTTGTAAAGGCGTGTTAACTTTTTTTTTTTTTTTTTTTTTTTTGAAAAATCGCTTAAAATACACCATTTGTCAGAGGCAAAAACTGTAAAAAGAAGGAAAAGTCAGATTTTCAACTTTGTGAATTAATCTTGTGTGGCATATGGTTCAGTTGGGAAAACTGTGATATTTAAACCAAGTCACTTCATTTTATGCATCTTATTTTAAAATGCTCCAAAAATATACTACATAAATCATCCATCCATGCATTATCTATACATCGCTTAATCTTCACGAGGGTCACGGGGGGCTGGAGTCTATCTCAGACTTAGGCAGAGGCAGAGGACACCCTGGACAGGTCACCAGTCTATCACAGGGCCACACTTAGAGACAGACAACCAAGCACACTCACATTCACACCGATGGACAATTTAGAATCATAACATGTTTTTGGACTGTGGGAGGAAGCCGGAGAACCTGGAGAGAACCCACGCTCCATGGGGAGAACATGTAAACTCCACGCAGAAAGATCCCGGTGTCCTCACTGGGACACGAACCAGTCTTGCTGCGAGGCAACGATGCTAACGACCACACCACCATGCAGCCCCTACATAAATCAGATTCTCTAAAATAAAAAAAAATTCTGCACTCCTCTTGCATCCAAAGCACAGCTTATCGACTCAGCTGGTTGCAGGAATTCAGAGACTTTTCAGTTGAACTGCAGGCTGTGTTCGCACAGAGCAGACAGGATGAAAAGATGGAAACAAAGAAAAGTAGTAAAACATCTGTAGTATGCAGAGCCACCATGTTTTTTAACAGTATTATATAGCACCTGTAAGCACTTACAACAAGGTTGTAAATGCTGAGTTTTTGCTGTTTTATGATTTGTGGCATTTTAACTGTGCCATACTACACACAAGACTTTTTTGAATGCTCTCTACTTCTAGCCATGGTTGTGCTGTTTCCATAGAGGTGCAGGACTTTATAATACAGTGAAAAATGAGACCACAGTGAGTAAAAATGTGACAAGAGCACAACAAAGGGATAACGATGCCCCGTAACAACAGTCACATCATCACAGCAACACTGAATCATCTCACGACTATCACTACCCACACTGGCTGTTAGTAGAAGATGGTGTGTCAAAGTGTTGTATCTTTATTCTGGGGTGTGTGTTCGTCTTTGTCTGTTGTGTTGAATCTAATCAACAGAGACGTTGTTGCTGCTGCAGTCTGACACACACGAGGACACATGCTGAATGATTGGACTCATCGCGTACCTGACGGCCTCGGCCACGTTGTTGGAGGTGTGTCCCGACAGGGCGTCGTGGAGGTTTCTGATGAAGTAATCTCGGTACTCCTCCGCCAGAGCCATGAAGGTCCCGCCCATCACGATGAACTCCACCTTGTCCACACTGTGACCCAACTGCTTCAGCTGCAGATCACACGCAAGACTTTATACAACTGCTTATTACAATTCGGTAATACTGAGTCATTTCATTGGATGGGAGCACAGCAGCAATGCCACAACATATTGTTGTCCTCTTAAAAAATAGTTACTATGATTAACCATATTATGCTCTAAAATGAAGTGGAATTACACTGTAAGCTGCCTATGAATTTAAAACTTGCTTTTAACAGGCAAAAGTCTATTAAAATGATGAAAACTGTGCCATTTAAGATTAACAGAGCATCTACATAAACTGCTTTAATGAATGACTTTGCTCTGCCGAATTAGATTAATGAGGGCATACATTTAAATATGGCATAATTAGGGTCAGGTCTTGCAGGCGGCTGAAATCCATGACACTCATTACAGCATACTAAATATATTATCAATGCTCGTGAAGTATGAAAGTAAAAGCTGTCACTGCACAGAAGCTGATTTGTGGAAATGGCTGCGCAGCTGCTTAAACAGAGGTGGCTGTAGAAGCTATTGGTTGTTATGCAATTCCATGCAACGCCTAAATAACATTGAAGAGCCATTGCGAAGACATAAAACGGTGAAATACAGTACACTGCAACAAGTCACTGACCTGCTCCACTCGATGCCTGGTCTGAAGGTAGGGGTCATAGCGAGCTCGGATGGCTCTCATGGACGTTGGCTATCAGAAAAATCAAGAGACAAAAAAGGAACAAGATCAGAAAAATGAAGCTCAATTTCCCTTAAACTCTACCAGCTTAAATTTGATTTGCTAAAAACAATATACCACAGCTAGAAAGTTTTGTTTTAAAAACAGTGCTGCAAAGTTCGAGCAACATTTTCAGGTTTTAAAGGCGTGATAATGTTCTCGAAAGACATTCTAGCATTGTTTGACCATTACGCTCTAACATTCTTAGAACATTTACTGAATGCTGCAATGACAACGCTCTTCCTTTATAAACACATAATGTTTTACTGAAGAACATTCATTAAGGTGTTACCGCAACATCCGCAGAATACTGCAGGCAAAATGCAGGACCTTTGGTTACTTATCAGATTACAGAAATATTTTATGAAAAAAAAAACCACCCTGTCGTCTGAGGACTCAATACGAACCTCTTGAAAACATTCTTTAAATGTTAGTTTGACTGTCTTCTTCCTTTGTTTACATGTAACATAATCTGCAGCCCTGACAACATCTTCTAAACATCCTCTGAATGCTGCAGTTAAAACTGGATGTCTTTATGGAACTTTCAACCCTATAGGAGCATTATATGGAATTAGAAATATCCTTGAGATTTAGATTAAAACAGTTCCCCTAAAACAGTATTAGAACTCGTGGGTAATGTTAGCAAATGCTGTGGGAAGTTGGACTGATTGAAGGAAAAGGAGGCAAATTTTCCACAGCCACCATGGCAATGACTAGAATGTATGACTCTGAAAAGGTTAACGTGCTTGTAAACAAACAGAACCGCTGCTTTTTTTTAGGCACATGGATGAAATAAAAGTACTTTACCTCATAGCCTGTGTAGGACTGTGTGGAGTACTCAAAGTCAGAGTCTGGTCCACCAGGACAGTAGCTGCCAGAGTAAATAATAAATGCAATAAAACTACATGGCAAAACATACAATAACACAGAGACAAACCATAACAAATATTACAAATGATCTGACAATTTGCGTTCTAGTATCCGGTCCTCTCTGATTGCCTGACAAATGACTGTTGAGCCTCAGGTCAGGAACTTGAATGTGCTCTTTGGCATTAAGCTCACTTTCAAGAAACATACAAACAAAGATGATGCGACCACCATCTGGGGAATATTACCAAGACACGATCGAGTTTTAATGACACTCAGACTATCATCACAGTAGGTCTTTTTTAGCAGGGATGTATAGGAAATCAAAATGTGGCCTTGAGACTCAAAAACAAACAAAAGTGAGCACAGTGTTCAAGGGTTTAACATGATCTATTTAAAGACCTCCATGGCTTGTCTCCAGAATGTATATTAGAGCTGCATTGCACAACCAGACTTCCAGAGACAGAAGCTCAAGTTTGCAGTTCAGGCTGTCCAGTTATGGAGCCACCTGCCAGATACATTAGAGCTTGTTACATCTTCTTTTAAATCACTTCTGAAGAGTGATTTGTATCGGACGGTTTTCCTATTAAATTTCTATTTAATGTTTAGGTCTACTTGAGTCACATTGTATTTTATTCTTGCTGTTGGACTTGAGCCTTACACAATGCTCTATTTTATGTTTAAATGTATTTTTATATTCAGACATTGTCTAACAACAAAATTAAGTAGGCTCAAAAAAAATAACACAAAGCAATACTTACACACAGATGTTGCCTGTAAAGCTGATGTGAGGGCATCGATGTGGCTTGCACATTACAGCCACAACTGCAATCTGCAAGAAACATTAAATATTTTAGCTTTTCTTTTTTTTTAGTGGAAAATATTAATCATAAAAATTATTGCTTTCAGTTTTTATACTCTGCTAAACATAATCTGTCCAAAAACAATCACTTTTCTCTTCTTATTAATGCAAAACAAAAGCTAAAGCATTCCACCTTTAACATTCCATTCCTTTCATACTGGATGTTTATTAACCCAGACTATAAAATCACGACTCCTCTGAGAAACTAGGAGGAAACTGTGAGAAAGTTGGAGGAATTTTTGTGAAATCCAACACCACATAAATGAGCCAACTGCATTACATGTATTGCAGGATCATTTCTTCATCTCCCAACACACGACTGCATTTCTAAGTCTGATGTCACTTCAAACCTTGAAGATAAATCCCCACATACTGCCTTTTAACCGTTTGATTACAGTCTGACAGAGTTTAACATGAAACAGCTGACCCCGGGACAGAATCACAGAAGATAAAATGAGGGTTACGTACTCCACTGGCGGTGCGAATAGGTTTGGCCTTGAGTTTGGGCACTAGAGCACGGCGGTACTGTGGTGGAACAGCAGCAATGATATCCACGAGTCGAGGCTGGGCTTCAAGTCCATATTTGGCTGATGTCTTAGTCTTCACTCTGTTTGAAAACAGATTACACTGATTAGATAAGAGAAAAAGTTGTAGCACAGTCTACAGTACAATCTGAGAGGAGAGCATCTTTTTAGTGATTTGTAATCTTTGAAAACAAAAAGTTGATAAAATTATTGAGGTGTCAAGTAAGAATTATGCCATACATCATAAATGTTATGTTGTATGTGACTGTAGAAGGAACTGTGATCTACACAGTATAGATAGACTTCTGGCTTCAAATAACTGGTTTAAGAAGCTAGCACCAGAATCTAAGAATTTCTCATATCAATAGCTTGTACTAGTGCACTTTTGGGCTGCAATTATTTTCACTGTTGATTATTACTTCGACTAATCAGTTAGTTTGGTCAGTGCTACAGCTAGTTTAAAAGTAAGCCACCTCCAAATTCCTCTTGCCGTAGCTTATAACATAATTACAAACATCTGCAACGTCATTTCGTCAAGTCAAAATTCTAATTCAAGATATCTGTAATTATATTTTTACTAGTTTAAACTGAATTTAAGATATTTAGAAAACACAATGTAGACGTGTTGAATTGAGTGGAATTAAAGATATCTTAAACAACAATTATGACTAGTCTGAATATACCTAAAGATTTAAGCAACCGGAATTACAACTACTTATATCTAGTTACAGATCTCTACAGTGTCAACTCCCCATACACATGAATGGTAAAACTGACACCATTTGTCCTTGAAAGAAGCATAATATTGATATAAAAATGTTGATTTTGATTAGGAAAACTAAAGGATGGATATCTGCAATTCATATCCAACCTACCTATTAAATGTTAGAATGGTCTTCCAAATGTGTGGTTGCACTGAGGATGACTTACTTGTTCAGATTGATGTCTTTGCCTTCCTCATGGGCTTCAACCAGCTGCTTGATGACATCAGCAATGGTCATCATCATCAGCTCAGCTCGGCTGAGGTCACCTGGCAAAGAGCAAAGGTCAGTATGATGAGATTGTTGTTTCAAAAAGCTGGAAATGTTTCAGATATACTAGTCTTTATGTTAGCCTGTGACAGTCGCCCATTAACATAGAAACTAGTAGACCTGTAACACCACTGTCCTGCCATGAAGTGATAATGTGCAAAAAAATAAAAAAAGATTGTGTGTTTACAAACATCTACAGCTTCTTTTATGTGGATCAAACTGTATCTATAATGTCCAAACATTATGCCTGTGGTAAAAATAAAAGTGTGACTAATGGTGACCAAATAATGATTGGCGTGTATGGCACAATCTGGCTTGAAACTTGTGATGTTATAGGCAATTACTATAGTATTTATTCAGCTGTGTGTAACTGGTATGCCTAAAATCCCTGTTTAGATTGTCTTTCAACATGATTTCTGGATGGGTGAACAGCATAAAATACATAATTTATCTTTGTTTCAATCATCCCTTGTGCTATGCTCTTCAAATTATAATCCTCCTGAATAAAATGAAGTCACATTTCAGTCACAACGTAGGAGATGCAATCTGTTCTTGTCATGAGGAAACTGCATTATATGCTATAAGCTATTTCAACTGGTTAAAAACAGCTACACTGGCTATAATCTGAGCAGGTAAAACGATGTAGAGACACCAGGATGGCACCAGTTTTGGCACAACAGGTGCGGTTGCCAAAGCTTCAGGTAAATGCTAGCTAGATAACATATTAAACAACAGTTCGGTTTATAAAATCCAACGGTATTATGTAAATTTGGATTTTAGCCTGTAGTGTTTTCAAAATAGGAACGACTCGCTACTACATTTAGAAAAATCACTTCGTTCTTCTTCACAGAGTTACAACGCTGTCATGTAATCATGTAACGAGACTCGCAGTTAGCATTAGCCTCCGGGACACTTTCAAAGCCGTTTAAAACATTTTAAACACTTTGTCACACACTCACTCTTTTTCTTTGGCTTCCCCATTTCTTCCTTTTGGCAAACGGTCCGATTTCAAACAAGTGGATGTATGTTAAAACGTCTACATCTATGTTTTAACTCCAGAAGGCTACGAGGAATAGTAAACAACTCCACGTTGCGGCAAAACACGGCTTCTGTCGTACAGCAACAGAAAATGTCGTAAAATGTCGCTTTTTTTTAATCGTGAGTTGCTGTAGTCATATAACTTCTCATTAGGTTTTAAATAGTTTTATTTCATATTTGATTTAATTATTCTTAGTTATTTATTTGGTATACTGTGTTACGGCACTTCATGAGTGAACTTTTTCTCCTCCTCAGCACCTGCATCTCTTCTTCTGGACTGTTTAAAGGGTCACTCACCCAAGTTACTATTAAACAGAAAATTAAAATATTTTAATTTTCTATATTAAAATTCTTTTGCTAACCTTTAACATGAGACCATGTGTATTTGTTTGGCCTTTTAATGTTTAATTAGGAACATTTACTTGTGTAATAAATGAAATTAACCACAATATACCATAATATTGATATAGTAAAATGTAATAACAGTAATATAAATAATATATGTATATTAGTTTTTTTTTTTTTTAATAGTTTGACTGGCAATGCCAAGGCTTATTAAAATACAGTTTCTATACTCAGGTTTTTAAAGCTATTCTCCTATTATTATTTATTACTAATTTGTACTTTTATTGAAATGTTAGTGTATTTCAATAATAGAGTTTAAAAAAAAGTAAGAAAAAAGGGGAAATTCTTCCATTTAACAGTTTCAAAGTACTTTATTCAAAAAAAAATTAAAATCTTAAAGAAAGTACATTTAATGTGTATTCACAGTAAATGTTATTTCATTATAATTTATTATTATTGTTAATATTTTGTACTTTTGAAAAATGTTTGTGTATTTTAAAATAGAGTAAAAAAAAAATTCTGAGAAATTTAATTCAAGAGTTTCGTCCAAAAACAAAAAAATCAATTTTTTAGAAAGCAAGTGCATAGGTTATTTATAGTTACAGATTTTTATGTTGTTATTATTATTAGTAGTAGTAGTAATAGTAGTGGTAGTAGTAGTAGTAGTAGTAGTAGTAGTAGTAGTATTGTGTATTTTTATAGAACATTTTTGTGTATTTAAAAAATAGAGTTATAAAAAAAAAATCTATAAAATAAAAGGATATATTCCGTTAAATTACCGCTTTTCTTCGGATATATGAACAGCGCAGAGCTGTACTTCCGGTGTCTCCGCGGGGCGGCGCTGTCCCCCTCCGCCGTCCTCCAGTCCGTGTACCCAGGCAGCTGAGGAACTCGGAGCTCCTCCGTAAATCTCACAGTAAATCCCTTTAGCTGCCAGTTGACATGTCGGACTGATCTCTGCGGGAACTTTCAGGAAATGCAACAGGTGGAGGAGCCGGAGGGACGAAGTGCGGACTGCCAGGAGACTTTCTGCTCCTCCGAACCGACACCACGGTCTCAGGGGGCTCTGTTACCGGGCCCGGTGCGTTTATGAGCGGTCACCGTGAACAAATTTGACCCCGCGACTCTCCGTTTGTTTGCTGTCGTTATCAGCGCTCGTTAGCGTCCCGGCTAGCTGCTGAGAGCTTCGAGGAGCCGGACACAGACTCACTCGTTCACACGGTCAGTTGACGGTTCGTTGTGTAACATAGTTTGTTGACTCTCTGTAGAAGTTTCTTAAAGTTATTGGGACTCAGGTTCGTGAAGGTAAACAAGAGAACAAGAGGCAGAAGATGTGTTCAGGTGTAGTTCTATGTAAGCGGTGGTCCGGTTGACTTGAACTGGTTTCATTTGTTCACATTCATTCATTCACCGCAGGTCAGGTGGCACCATGGATGAAAACAGCCTCAGCGACTCCAACGTCAAGGTCGCTGTTCGGGTGAGACCCATGAACAGGAGAGGTGAGTGACATGTGAGCAAAACAAGGCCAGACTGCGTTTAAAGTTGGTCCATGCAGCTGCTACTCTGTGAATAAATAATTGTCAAGTTTTGAATATTTTACTGATATTTTAGAGGTGAGAAGAACTTATAAAATCACAGAAAAACCTCATAAATTACATTTTAGGTGGGCCATATTATAATGTTCACACCAAGAATCTGTAATTTTACTTATGCTGTATTTGAATCATCAGCATAAATAAATAAATAAATAAACAAATAAATAAATAAATAAAACCATAGCATTATTTTATAAGTATTTGCTGTTATTTGAAAGGCACGTTGTTTATATTAAGGATTGAAAAATTGTAAATACGTTTTTTTTTTTAAAAATTAAAAAAGATATTTGACCGCATTTTGCTGTTGTGTTAAATGAAAATGAAATCATTTAAAAAAAACAAAAAAAAACAATACTGCAGTTAAAATTGAAAAAAAGTATTTTACAGATAGTTGCCGTTATTTGACAGAAATTATATGTATTTAAGGATTGAAAAATGGTATAAAGTAATAAGTTGCATGTTAATGCGTGTAAACAGGCCATGTGTCCACATTCAAAATCTGTAATTCTACAAATAGTAATTTGTTCTTTTGACCATACATTTTACCTTTTTTTTAAAATTTTTTTATTGTATTTCACGTATCCATCCATCTATCTATTTTCTATACTTAATCCTCACTAGGGTCATAGGGGGACTGGAGTCTATCCCAGCTGACTTAGGGTGAAGGCAGGGGACACCCTGACAGGTCACCAGTCTATCACAAGACTACTGTATTTCAGTCAGCAAAAATATAATTATTTTAAAAGAATGTGTATAGACTGAATATTATTTTACTATTTTTTTTCAGTCTTTTGTTTCTGCCTGTTTAATTAAGAGAGCACTTCTCCTTTCGTGTCGATGGGCTCTTATTTATGATTTTAATCGCATGGTGCTGTTGGTGCGACACTGCTTGTGGCTACTGTAAAAAAAAAAAAAATGCTAATACCAGATACAAAAATTAGCCAGGACACTAATTGGCTGACCCCTACGTCTAACAAGGCTTTCTCAACATCTGTGCTCACCTCCAGATGTAATAATCAACTCTGGAAGACACCAAATCACTGTCAGTTTGTAACTCTGTTCCCATAATAATAATAATATTGCATGAAAGAAAAAAACATAAAAACTTTGAAAGAACTTTTCCAGTTTACAAAGACGTTGTAGCGCTTGCTTAATGTACTTTCGGACAGTTTCAAATGTTCATGCACTTCTTGGAAAGCAGAAAGACCTTTTTGAAAAAAGCTCCAACATAGCGAACATTCAGCTCGCATGAATGATCACTGGTTTCAGGATCTTTCATTGTCTGTATCTCTAGACTGCAAAAAAACATGGACAATATCAGCTGATGTGATAAAATAACCACAATTTTGCTACTTGAAGACAATTCCAGAAGACTTCTCTACATTTTTATCTTTTAAATTGCCGAAGTTTTGTTTATTTCTTCTTTTTTTTTTTTTAACAGTTAGCAAACAACTGGTTTTGTTCCTGGCTTTTTAAACTTTCTTTATTACAGCCATGTGTAACGCACCACCACCTTGTGATGACACTATGAAGCCTAGTTTGTGCGCTCTGAAATGCCTAATTGACTACAACAACTGCAACATTATAAAATTTAAAAATCAAATTTGCTTGACAATTATATGAAAACACAGTTTGTTTTTGCTCTCTTCTAATAATGTGAGGCCAAGTCCAGTTTGTAGTTTCTGACAAACAGTGACGCAGCTTCATTCCTGTGTTTAACAGAGTTAGTTTTTCCCCTTAGTCCTCTGAAAAGGTCTATTTTACCCCTTTTTGGAAAAGTTTTAAGAGGAGGTGCTGTCGTAGTGAACATGGAAAATTATGGAGGGGACAGTGAGCTCACATCCTGACAGGGAATGGACTGTAACGCATGTAGAGTTGCCTGTTTAATGCACTGTCACTGGCCTAAATACCTCTGAGAGCAGCTGAGCAAGTGTCAACTGACAGACTGTTGTGTTGCGAAACAGCAGCGTCATCCCTGGACCTTGAATTTCATATATCACTTTCCAATCAAACTTTGAATATGCGTTGCAAATTTACGTATTGAGCTACAAAAAAATCTTACATCAGAAATCACGTGTCGTACTCCGGCCTGAATGTTTCAGCGTCGTCTCCGCCTCTAAAACCTTCGACTGTAGGTGGTGGAATGAGGAAGCAAAGGTGTGACCCTGCTTTTCCTTACTGTCTGCTCAGGGAGTAGTAAACTGGTGCTAATGTTTGCACAGGCAGGTCCTGGATGAATCATCATCAATAAAGCCATTTCCTGCCTCTCCATGTTGGACTGTTTGTATTACGATCACGAGGAAGTGGCGCACACACAAACACACACTGGAAGCCACCTGTTATTCTACAGTGAAAGCTGTCAGCGACTAAAGAAAGTTATGAGCAGCAGTGCCTTTTAAACTATTAAAACAGCACATTATGATGGTTTAAGAGAGATTTTGCTCTACGTTTTATATGTTTAAGCCCAAAAATGACATTTATTTTCACTTTATCATTAACAGTAGTATGTTTCTTCTTCTTTTTGATGCAGAAAAAGACCTAAAAACAAAATGTGTGGTGGAGATGGAGGGAAACCAGACAGTTTTGTATTCATCCGTAACCAACGCGAACAAAGGAGACCCCCGGTAAGCTGCACAGTGCAACAAGTTTCACACACTGGTTTATCACGTTCTTATCAGTGTGAGGCAAAAACATTTACCTTTTGGTCATGTTACAGTTTACTTTTATTTCTAGCCTGCCTCTAGTGCTTTCAGAGGCATTATGACGGAGATAGAAACCTGTCGGAGAATAACACGACACCAAAGGCGACAGTTATATGACACATGTTCTACACCTCCAACCAGAAAGCTGCAAACCTGGGAGACGTCCAGCCAGTGGTGGTGTTGTTGGACTGATGCGAGCTCACTGGAGAGAAAATGTGCTTACATGTAGTAGAAATATGTTTTAAAACACACATCTTAAAGCGTGTTTTAGGCAAATTCACCAAACTCTTTAAGCAGATTCTTTCAGACTTTTGACTGCTGATTTGATTCATTCAGGTTTTTACGTCCTGGTGACCATTGAAATTGCAGTTGTGACTCTCGCATCAGTTTTTTAGACAGGAGTCTGGGCTTGTTAGCCTGGAATAATTACCCAGGGCTTCACCAAGATGCCTGTCGAGTGGCCAAACTTGTCTGTTCACGGTGAATTCAGACACATAATTTGTTTGGGTTTGTCTTTTAATTGTGAAATGTTGTTTGGGTGATTATAGCAGAAGTGTCTGTCTGTGTGACATGATGAGGAGTCATGAATCTGATGACTTAAGAATCATGGATGTGTATTAGAGAGTTGTTAGACTTGATTTGGGATTTGTTTAGCCTTGGTTATTCTCTGCACACCTCAGCCTCATAGTTTCTGTCATTATACTTTATTTCTAGTCCGCTGGAGTCTGACTGGACTACGTTCCATACATGCACAGTAAATCGTATCCACAGTGGATAGACACATCTGGCTTTGTCTCTTAATCATGAAATAATGTTTAGGTGATTATAGCAGAAGTGTCTGTTTGAATTGAATGAGGTGACTTTAAATTAGCCAAAAAAAACAAAAAAAGAACTTACAGCAGTGACTAATTAATGACTTGTTCAACACACAAAACGAGATTTAAACAAGATTTAGGATTCGCAGCTTTTTAGGGAGTTGTTGGTCTTGGCTTAATACTTGTTAAGCCTTAATTACATGGACACCGCAGCTTCGTAGTTGTTGCACCATTTGCTATTTTCTAGTCCACTGGAGTCCACCTGGATTTTATTACATACATGCACAGTAGAGCTGCGTATTCCACATATCCACATTACTGAGCATGCTCACTACGGTCCTTGCAGCGTAGTTGCCACTCTGGCCTGCATGTTTAACGGACCGTGT
This sequence comes from Stegastes partitus, assembly GCF_000690725.1. Classification (NCBI taxonomy): domain Eukaryota; kingdom Metazoa; phylum Chordata; class Actinopteri; family Pomacentridae; genus Stegastes; species Stegastes partitus. The sequence goes on from NW_007578352.1 coordinate 201,271, forward strand.
GCGGACATTGAGAGACGACAAACTTTACCTCACGCCCTTCCTAACCTCACACCAGCTTTAGTTAATAGTTAAAACCAGTTTCTGCATGTGTATGAATTGAATCATCTTCGTGGACTAGAAGGTAGTATAACAGATAAAACTACAGTTTGTAGTGTCCATCGCTGTCCACGTGGACGTCAGCAAGGGAGTGTAGCTGAGTTCATACCAAGACTTGAGACTTCTCTATGAGGGCAAAACCACCCACAGCTATTCACACCTTCCTACAGAACCTGGAAACGCTCATCTCTACGTTATTTTAATGACTATTTATAATAATAATACATAATACATATACAGTCATGACTCGATAATTAGACACTAAATGTAAAACCTTCTTTTATGTCGGATAGCAAGGCCTCGGATTGTCAAGACAGAGGTCGAGATACAAGGAGGGCTTGATGCTGGAAGGGTCATTTGTTGTTAATTATTGTTCGTAGTTGTTATAATAACTAGTAGGGCTGGTCCCAATAGCACTTTCTGGTCTCTGGATATTCAGGCCCAATTAATGATGAATATCCGTATATTCGGTGCGGTCCGGGGTGGAAGTGGCCGGAACACACAGGCAGTACATGGCTGCTGATGCCAGTTTAGGAGCAGTCACACTTCTGTTTCTGCCACCATCCATGTTTACTTCCGTAAACACTGAGCATGCTCGCTGCGTGTGATGTCGTTGTGTCCTCTTCTGCACATGCGGGACAGTTCTGGGTCGTATGAAGTTCACACAGCAGATCACATACAAGTCGCATTTAACTGGAAATGTGAACAAACTCGCAAAAAAATCTGAATTGAGCATGAAGTCCTGCAGTCTGAAGGTAGGCAATCTGTTGGATTGTTAACTCAGATAATACGCTGTCATCCTTATTTGGGACATAAAATGTCAGAGTTGGAATCCATGGGTTTTTCCAAAAACCCTGTTGGATAGCAAGGTTTTCGGATTGTTAAGGGTCAGATTATCGAGTCACGACTGTATTGCACTTTCCGAGACACTCAAAGATGCTTTAAGGTTCAGACGGAGAAGCGACGAACAAACAACACCAGCAGATAGTAATAATATTTATCCCTGTTCTTTCCACAGTTAGCAGTAGCTTTCTCCAGTGCACACTTGCAGCTTTCGTAGTGTATCAGGTTGTCAAATATAAGATACCTCTTCCCTAAAGGTAATCCAGTCCTATGCAGTGGTTTGCCTCATTTATATTTGCACACCTACAGTATTTAGTACAGTATCATAGCTCCGCCACTTTGATTCCCTCAGGATTAGGGAAAGATGAGTTCATATAGACTCTAACCAGCCTGTCCGGTTAACACCCAGCTGCTTGGAAGAGCCTCGGATCTAACCCTCACCCCACCCGTCCTCCTTGTATTTCTTCCACTTTCTTCCTCCTCCTTCTGCACTGTTGCTCACTTTACAATGGGTGTGTCTGTTCCAGCTCAGTCCTGCACAGATAGTCAGCCATGCATAAAAAAACAAAAAAAAAGAACAAAGGAGTGTCAGGATTTAGATTTATCGTGCAGAATTTAACGTACAACTCGTGCTCTCATCAGTATGGAAGGATTACAAAACTATTTTGTTTTGTAGATGTTGTGGGTGCAAAGTGTGAACTGATTGTGCTGAATTAAACCCCCCAGGCATGTGTTATGTGTCTCCTCATGTTTGCTGTTGACAAAGCAGTCCGGTCCTCCTCTCTCCTCCTTGCAGCCATCCAAGTAATGAGTCAGAGCTGTGCAGGTAGATTTTCCCTTGAGGTCTCGGCCAATGCTCAGGTTACCTTTTTCTGTAAATATGCCTCAGGGCAATCCCCTGCAGACACCAAAGTATGAATCCCTGTCTTTGTAGAGAGAGAAGAATCTGATATTTCATAGTGATTCTATGCATTTTTGTGTGTGTGGATGTATCTGCGTGTTTCCTCTGCCCCGACATGCTTCAGCAGCCTTCAGCAGTTTCCCCTTTGGGGCTCGATGTGAACAGGTTTTACAGGCTCAGTGCAGCGCAGACAAGCACTTCCACAGTCCCAGAGCAACTCAAAGGTCAAACACAAGCGAAAGAGCTGAACTGATTTTTTTAAATTTAGCAGCTATGTATTTTAAACTGGAAAGCATAAAGGCGCTCTTGATTAGTTCACCCAGTCGACCGTAATGTGTTATGAGCAAAATATGAGTTGTTTTTGAAGAACTCAGTGACCAGCCGCTCTTGTTAAAGTTGTGCTTAGTCAGCCCACTGCCTGACAGGTTTAACTGAATGCTGTGCGGCCCTCAGGGGGTGTTAATGTGTTGCAGTAGTGCTACAAGGCTACAGCAGGGACCCTCGAGATGCTGGAGATTATTGAAGTCCTGTTGCTGCTTTTATAGCACACTAATAGTCACTAAAACTACAGTTTCATGAATCCTGTTTTCACATGCTTTGAGCAGAAGATTTATATATTGCATTTGATTTTTTAAAAAAAGCAAGTTTTAAGATCTATTTTTGCTTGTTTTATATCCTGACTTATCCGCCCACAAGTTATTGTAAACCACTAAAATCTGGAGCAGGTTCCGTTGTGTATGTCACTGGCTATGGACCTTCTGTTCAATCCTGCTCCTCCTCCTTCTCCTTTAGTGACTCCTTGGAGCTGCACGACTTTGCCAGTTATCTCAGGAATGTCCTCGCCAGCCCAAGAGTCGACAGGACTTAATGTTTCTCTTTCATGAAGCAGCCAAGTCTCGCATAGGGAGGCCTTGTTTCATTACAGCTCCCGAATGTGTGTGGCCATGACTAAATTTGCAGCCTTTTTTTAACCCCCAAATTGATATTTCTGCCTGAGTGAAGTCTGTGTTTTGAGTTGCGTACGGTGCTGCATTTTAAATGAGGCTTCCTTGGAGACTACGTACGTCTAAGGATGATTTATTTCATCCTGACATATCCAAACCATGCTGCCACAGTTTCTCACACACACACACACACACATTTTTTTAGGAGGTTCCAAACCCTAATAGATGCCAAAAAGTGTTTTATTTTCAAATGCTTCCAGATCGGTGCATTCGTGCCAAATTTGTAAGCTGGCTGGTGTTGATGCTGAGTGCAGTTTGTATCAAATTTGTATTTGCACCAAAGTCAGCCTGCCTTTGTTATGTAGGATTTGTGAATAGCCTGGTTTAGTCAGCTTCCCCTTAGAGGTCAAGGGGAAATGTGAAGACTGCTGTACACTTAACTAGCATCACACTGAAGCCAAAGTACAGCTTTGAAAAAAATAATTCATATCGAGAGACTTACACTTCATAGAGAAGAGAGCAGAAAACAGAGAGACAAAAAAAAGTTTTGAGTCTGTGCCTATAAAAGCAAAAATAAAATAAAGTACCTGATTTAATTTTGGCCACCGTCTGATTCAAAGTAGTGTCCTTTCTTTTGCTGTCACACTAGAAGCGCCAACAGGAAGCATCATCTGCGATGGGCGCTGAATCTCCTAAAGTGTGTCAGTGGTGACTCTTCAAATTGAACTTCATTTTTTGGGAAGAGGAAGAAGTTGCAGAGAGCTAAATTTGGCAAGTACAGTGGATGGGGAGCAACAAGTGCATTGTCAAAGCCAAAAAGCCAGTGGTGGTGCAGTAAGAGCACCAATGCTTGAGAGTTCAGGTCTTTAGGTGTCTCACAGCGTTGTGGTAGAACTCAGCATTAACAGTTCGATAATTCAGGGCGCAAAATTCTGTGAACGTCAAAAACCCAACAAGGATCCTCCTGATTCACTGCTGGCCTTATTTAGTTGTAGAGACTTTTGCTCTTCCACTGTGAAAACTGTTGCTTCTTGTCTTGATGGTAGCCACAGACCCTCCTTTGGTCTATAGTGACGAAGGTTGGAGGATCCCAGCTGCTGACAGATTCAGATTTTTTTTTTTTTTCGCAACCTTGCAAGCAATCAATCGCTTATTTACACATCCAGTGGATATGGAGCAACAGTAGTATTTGTTTGCATCTGAAATAATCTTTTTTCACCAATTCCTGATCTGCATTTTTTGTTAAAGCAGCTGCCGGACAATGAACAAAAGCAGCAAAAGTGCACTTAAGTTGGCTTATTGGAGCTGAGGGGAGCTGCAAGTTCAGTGAAAAACATCTGAGTTCAGCACTATCGGTGGCCCTTTTAACGTATAAATAATTCACGTGATACACTACTTCTATAGAAATATTGATTATAGCTGCCTAAAGAACAACTTTCATTAAACGGAGCCTTCTTGTTAAATTTGCCTGCACTGCTGATGGGCAGCAGCAGAACTGAGCTGCTGGAGCACAGAAACATGTTTGATAATTAAATTTGACATTCACTTGCTGGAATGCGCCGATGTGTTTGGCGAGCGACGCATGTGACGCCACGCCGGCCGCCGCGAACACAGCGGCCGTGTTTTAAAGCGATCCGGTAAGAATGCAGAGATTTAGGCTGGGCCGGCGTCTCACGGACACTGGGAGGCTCTGAGGCTCTTAGCGCTGCTCAAGGTCACATTCTCCACTTGATTCACAAGGAGCCAAAGAGGATTAGTCACCTTGACAGATTTTTAAGCTTCACTATGATTAAAACACCTTTGACTCCATGTTCTTGAAACCCTCCCTTCCTGCTCCACTGACTTTGACCTGGACTCCTCTCACGCTCATTTGCTAACTCGGCTTTTCTTTGCTGAAAAGTTGTTTCCTTGCACTTTTCTCAGCTGCCACAGAACAATTACTGAACGTCGAGTATCTTTTTAAGGGACAGAAGGTCGCAGCGCTGACATGTTACTTTTACATTTCAATGAGTCAGGGCTCATCCAGAGAAACGTGCCAATATGAGCAACACCTTCCCGTCACAGTGACGGTTAGTCTTTTAGCTAAGCGTGGACGGATTATGAGATGATTGATCGCTGGGCACCGACATGCCAACGGGCCCCTGCATGTGCCAAGCAGCCTCGTAAAGTACACTCTGAGCAGCTGTATTATGTAGAAAAAATGTGCAAGCAAAATAACTGAGACATTGACCTTTTAGTTTAAGTCTCATGTCAATATTGCCGAAGCTTTTTGACCTTCCACCAAGAAATGCCACATAAGGTGTTTTTAAGTTGTGGTTTCGACCCCATTCACCAGTGTTTTCCCCCATTAGTCTACTTTTGGGGTCACTGTTGCTGAGCCCTTTTCTTGGGTCGTTTGAATCTTTTACTCTTTCCATCTTGATGCAGAATCAAAGTCAACTAAGCTTGCTCAGCATATCTGTACAAGCCGCACAGTATGACTTCATATATAAGCCTTTATAAGTTGTATATTAATGTCGTAAATAATCAAATTGGTTTTGTTTTGTTTTTTTTGTGTGTTGCCATCTTCAGCCTCGGGCATGTACTCAGCAGGTCTGTTTGGTAGCTAGGAACTCATTTTTCCAGGTTTCAAGCCTGATGTCAGCTTGTACTGGCCAATAAATCATATTTTCATTGTTAGTGTGTTGTGAACATATGCAGTAAACACATCGCAAATGACCACCTAAAAGTTCTTTTCATACACTTCATGCAATCAGCATTTGACCTGTCAGATCAAGCGCTGATAGAAAGGTGATGTGTTTACATCATTTGGCCAATCAGAGAAGCCCCAGCTTGTCATAAGCTACCCTCAGATTAATTGGAGTCAATTTGATAGCGACTGCAAGGTTAGCAAGCACGATTTGTAAGGAAGGAGACAAGAGCAAGTTTAGGATGTAATATTTTTAAGGAAGCAAGGTAAACTAAACTTTAATTTCTAAAAGTTATAACGTCTTATTTAAACTTACGTTCTGTTTAACCCTTAGAGCCCATCAATCGTTTCCCTGGTTTGCCACTTCTGCTTGTAGGTTGCTGTATCATGAACACTTAAGTGAATAATGTGGCATTTTTTCATTCTGTTTCCTCAATGTCTACGTCATACAGTATCCCAACGCTATGGCTCTGGTATTCAAATCAAGGTCTTCGGGGACACAAAGACACACGATGGTGTGACGATTATGAAGCCACAGATGCTGCCCAGAGCTAGCTGCCTGTCTGTCCGCCCAGAATAATGTCGTCTCCTCCAGCTATATGGCCATCTGGGATGCTGTCATGGAGCCATGTTTCTGTTAAAGCAAACACACAGCAGTCCCTCCACTCTCTGTGGGTTTCTCTCAGCAAACATAGCTCATCCAGCTTGTTGTGGGGGGAGCGGACATTGGAGAGTAGGAGGACAGTCCTGCTGGTCTGGAGGGGTTAGCCTTTAGCATGGATCCCGGCTCTCTTCCTCCTCCTTTGTTTACGTCTGGGATAGACAAGACACGTTCACTTTCGTTGTCTCCGGGAGTGGCTGCTGCATCTATGCGTGCCACCATCACCATGGCAACCCGTATTGCCTGATTCCAAACAATCTCTCCTGCAAAATTATGAAAAGATGTCTCAGCTCATGTTACTTTTTTTTTTCCTTCATACAATGACTGATATAAAAAGTCTGCAAGTAATATCATAGCAACTGACTGAAGATCTGAATAGCCAAGACAAGGTACAGCATGTATGGATAGCTACTGTAATGACCAAGATAAGAATTTTAAAAGGGAAGATAGTGAAATTAAAATAGAATAGGGCTCATCGGGTTAATTCGGTTGGTATTCAAATTCGTTTGAAAGCATTTGTTCTTTATTCAGCGGAAATATGTGACTCCATGTTTATTGTAGTGTACAGAAAAATGTTAATCAACGATAAAATATGTGCATTGAGTTTATTAGATAAACGTAAAACATCACAGACAAGTTGAATAGAGATCACAGAGGACTTAGAGAGCAGTTAAAACTGATTGACTAAAGCAGCAAAAAAATAATACAAGAGATGAGAAAAATGAAAGCATCTAAGAGATAGAGTGTGCAGTAAAATAGAAAATAAATTCAATAACCTTAAGTGAATTAAAGTGCAGACAAGTTTAATTACAGTTCAGGCAGCTTAGACCAGACTTTATAACAACATTAATTATTCAAAAGCAGTGGGGAAAAAAAAGACTGTAAAAGAAGCATAAAGAAAGAAGAAAAACGGTTTCTTGTGACTAAAGGGTCAGGGGATAGAGCCTTCGGAAAAATGATTGGTGTGGGAAATAAGAAATAAAGAAGTCAAACTCTCCCTGTCTTCAGCAGCTTTGACCTGGACGCCATCCAGGTGTTTATGTGTTGAAGTGAGGTGGCAGTTTTGCTGAATCAGGTCTCAGTGAATATTAAAAAGGCTTCAGTGTGACCTTCCCTCTCTGCTGTCCCTACAAATATTTCTTCTTGCTTTGTTCCGAATCTCGAAAAGTGCTGAAGCAAAATGTCAGATGAATAAATAGTGTTTGCGCTGCCACGTGATGAATATTAACACGTGTTCTTGTGTTGGTTTAATCCTTTAGTCTCTGCTGGTGCACTGTGATTGTCATTTTTAACTTCTTAATATGTCCAAATGGTGTTTCTTTTATTTGCTAAAAGACACATTGTGAGCAAAACAAACAGGAAACTCCATAGTTGAGCCTTTCTGCCTTGTAACTGCGGTGTATCGATGACGGTCGCAAAAACAAAGACTTCCAGGATTTCATGCTTAACAAACCTTTGGGCTTTCTGCGTCATGAGCAAGTGGTGCAAAGTTACATCTCAGCCTCTTTAAAGCATGAAGGTGTTGTTTTTAAACTTCTAAATATGAGACTGTAGAGGTTTAAATATCAAATATTAACTGTGATTTTGTCATTTCTTGTCTCTTTTGCCTCCAGGACTCAGCCAAAGGTGAGGATTAAATCAAACTTACATTAAACATTCTGTCAATTTCATGCCCATCCCAGTAATATCTCTGGACATATTTGTGTTTATTTTGCGTATCTTATGTGTTTCCTTTCAGGTTTTTGCCTACGACTACTGCTTCTGGTCTATGGATGAATCCCAAAAAGACAAGTTTGCGGGTTCGTACACTTTCACCCTGTCACTGTGCTTGTGCTTGATTTGGTGCGTTCTGTTTTTAGCCTCGCTGGCTGGTGAGTCATTTCTTGAACTTATCTCCTGACAGAATGTTTCCTGATATTCTGAACTATTTCTGGAGTTGAAGAAAGGGTCTGCTGAGGGGGCGGGATGGAGAGTTACACATTGTTTACCTCTAGATTTGTTACAGCGGGGCAGAGCAACACCCACGCGTCTCACCAGTGTGAGGGCCTTTAATGATTCATCAGCCGGTGTCAGATGTATTAAATCTGAATAAAATGCCCACCAGGTCTGTTCTGGGCTGCCTGTCTTGTCTTGTAAAGATGAGAACCGTTAGTCATGAGCTTATCAGTGAAAACACCACAGAAAAGTGTTTTTGTGTTTCTGTTTTCTTTCTTTTTTTTTCCCTGTCTAGCATCTCTTCCCTTCAGCTTTGTGACTAAGTTATATTGAAATATTAGTTTATGATTTCAGATGTGTATTCGGTGGTTAGCACTGTTACCTCGCAGCAAGAAGGTCACCGGTTCGCGTGAGGATGCCCGGGATCTTTCTGCGTGGAGTTTACATGTTCTCACCGTGCAGCGTGGGTTCTCTCCGGGTTCTCCAGCTTCCTCCCACAAAGTCCAAAAACATGTTGAGGTTAATTGGTGATTCTAAATTGTCCGTAGGTGTGAATGTGAGTGTGCTTGGTTGTCTGTCTCTAAGTGTAGCCCTGTGATAGACTGGTGACCTGTCCGGGGTGTCCCCTCCCTTCACCCTAAGTCAGCTGGGATAGACTCCAGCCCCCCGTGACCCTCGTGAGGATTAAGCGGCGTATAGATAAAGGATGGGTTTGTGATTTGTGTGCAGGTCAGGATGTGGTGTTCCAGTGCCTTGGAGAAAGTCTGCTGGACAACGCCTTCATGGGATACAACGCCTGCATCTTTGCCTATGGACAGACAGGTAACAGTTCCAAAAGCTAGAATTACAGTATTTGTCCTGTCTTTTCAGCCCAGTTTTTTTTTTTTTTTTAAACAATTAAACAAGAACATGCAGAGTTCTAAGAAGCAAACACAGATCCAAGATAAACAGAAAAAACAACCCCACCCACACCAACAGAGATAGCCAGGAAAGACCAAGAGAGAAAAAGTAAAAGTTACAACAAATTAGTTAACCTCATGACCTAAGTGGGGGAGCCTAATGTGTGTTTGCCACAGAAGTTATATGTGCCTCATTTATTTTTATTATTTTCATTTAATTTTATGTCACCTTTATTTAACCAGGTGATTCCCATTGAGATTAACATCTCTTACAAGAAAGCCCTGGCCAAAAGGGCAGCAACAAGAGTTGCAACAATACAACACAAAAAATATAACACACAACAAAGCATAAATACAGGAAATACATACAGTACACGACAACTCAAATAAAGCAGCAACAGACTTCTGTTTTTACAGACTGTGACAAACATTTAAAATCTCCCAAGGAAACAAGGTCAGACAATTTAAACGTTTTCTGGAGCAGATTCCAGGACCAAGGGGCATGATGAAGGGCATGACCTCATTTCTATTTCAAATGACAGAAATTATTAGTAAAATAACAATATTTATATATGTATGTATATATTTTTAGTTTAACATTTATAATTGTACTGATCTACTTAACACCTTTGTAAGCAGCTTCTGAAGATGTGTTGATTATTTATTGTGCTTTATGCGTTCCTTAGTCACAAAATAAGATTTCAACCCATGAAATGCACGTCTACAGTGAACCTTCAAAACATGACATTTGGTTAATTTATCTTGTGTGTTTTCCTGCGTGATAAATGGATTTGTGTCTCCAGGTTCTGGGAAGTCGTACACCATGATGGGCTCAGCAGAGCAGCCCGGTCTGATCCCTCGACTCTGCAGCTCCTTGTTCGGCAGGACGGTGCAGGAGGCCAGAGAGGGAGAGAGCTTCACCGTGGAGGTTTCCTACATGGAGATTTACAACGAGAAGGTTCGAGACCTGCTCGACCCCAAAGGGTAAGAACTGTTTAGTCTAGTCGACTCTAAACCTGAGAGCCATGTACTGTATTTCATCTCCGCAGCCTCCAGTTTTTAAGACTCTGTTTTGATTAAAGCAGGACGTAATTCATCATTCTGGTTTAAAATAAGTTCTTGAAGATGCTGGAGTTCCACGGCAATATTTTTTTTCAGGGTTGCACGTGCTCACATGGATGAAGTCTGAGATTGTGGACAGAAAAGCTTAGTTTACTTGCTTAGGCAACTCTTGGATGCCTATGTAATCAGGATTATGTTATTTGGCCCCATAGACACTCAACAACTGAGCCAATAAAGCCTAATTTTAGTGTTTTACATAACTTCAGCTTGCACAAAATACATAAAAAAGATCTGCTCCAAAGCATTTAGTTTCTGACTACAGAAAAACAGCATAATTCCCCCAAACTACTATATCTCTGAACAATGTCTTTAACCAAATACTACATTTGGGCATTTTTATGTGATCTCTTGTGAATAACTAGTGTTGTATTTTTAAATCTTCCATTCACGGAGCATTTTTTTATTATTATTGTTATTTTAAATCATAGTATCCATCATGGATCTATAGTGTATAGAGTGTGTGTGTGCAAAGCTCTATTGTATTATATTACTCAGCTCTTCCTATTTCTAGTTTATTTGTTCTCTTTTTCTTCCTGTCACTTTGTTTGTGCTCTTTCCTGTATTTGTACTGCTGCAACAAGTGAGTTAAAAAAAAAAGTGCAATCTAATCTAATATTTAAAGGAACTACATCTGTAATTTCTCCATGAAATTTTGCGCTACACAATAATGTCAGCAAAGAAACCTACATCTAAGCATCTCTTACAGAAGTAAATCTTTCTTTAAATTGTGCCTTATGTGAAGCAGTGATGTTGATAAATCATCAGTGTTCGTCTGCTCGACCCTCTCTGAAACTTTTTTTTTTATTGAATGTCTAAAATAGTTTTTTAAATTGTGAAATTTTAGATTAATATACCAAATATTTTCTGAGATTTTTTTTTATTTTATTGCCAGTCGACCCACTTACAGTAATGTTTTTGTTTTTCTGGTACAACTTGTCGATTTTTAAATATTTATTCCACCCATAATCACAGAATATCGGATCAACTTGTCCAATTTTAAATTGACTCTGAATCATGAGAAATAACAGTTAAACTTTCAGGCTTTTATCTTTGTTCCTGAGATTTTGTTGTTCAAACAGCCACAAATTTCAATGTAGGAAAAAATGTGCTGAAAATGGGTTGACAGGCAATTATTTCAGAAAGTATTTGATCTAAATTTTACCGATAAATATTGATATGTTCTGCTATGTAAACTTCTAGTTAATCAGAGATGGTTGAGCAGAACTTGTTCTAAAAATTTGATGATTTGAAATGTAATTTTAGTTTGTAATTCTCGGGAGAAATATGCGGCTTTGTACCTGTCGATGTTTCTGATTAGGTCATCTCTTGCTAACACGCCTCTTTCATGTGAACACGCTCAGACAGCAGCTGTTCGCTTTAGTGAAGCCAGATCATGAATCCTGGGTGTGTTGAACTTGCTTTGTAGTTCAGCCCTCTGACACATCCAGTTTTGGAAGCTGCAGCTCTTCCACTGTAAAAAAACAAAAAAAAACAACTGCTGTTTCTTCTCCCGTTGGTAGCCACAGACCATCCTCTTGTCACCATGACGATCCTTCACATGAAGGTTGGATCATCTTTGGCTGCTCACTGACAAAGAATGGGATGTTTTCCTCTCGGCTCCAGTTTCCAGTTCATGTCACAAAAACGTGTCCTAACACAAGGATTCACTTTTAATGGCGTGTCGTCCTGTGACACCATGACTCATGACAGTTACTGCTCGCACATGTTGCCTATATAGCTCTTAATTACAATGCTTCTGCTCTCACTTAACGTAGGAATAATAAATGGCTTTCAATCGCATCCAAATAAATGACCGTAATTTTCAGACGATTGAGCGCACCTGAATATAAGACGCACCCACTAACTTTAAAAAGACAAAATAATTGTACATATATAGGCCGCACTGGTCTATAAGCCGCAGTTGTCCATGTTGTAACATGACATATTCACACCGAAAGATTTTTTTAACTTTTAATTAAAAGCGTGTCTGTAACATACACAAATACGTACCGTAAATGCTTTTTTCTGAACAGTGCCTGTAACACGACTGGTTAAAAAAAATCAAAAAATACAGCAGCCTACCAGGAAAAGTCACTGATCGCTATCTTCATCTTCCTCCTGCGCACTAAAACCACTAAAGTTGTCTTCTTCAGTGTCGGAATTGAAAAGCCTCAGAATTACGTCGTCACACACTTCCTCAGTCTCTCTTTCGTTGTCGCTCTCAATGTCACTTTTGTCTCGAGGCAAACTTGTAAAAATCCATAAATTAGCTGCATCATTGTTTAAGCTGCAGCAGAAAAAAGTAGCAGCTTATAGTCTGGAAATTACCGTTACTTAGTCAGAAAGAGAGGCAGCAAAAATGATCCTTTACCTTAAGGTGTTTCTTGACACGTCCTTATTGTTTATTCAGGAAGAGAAAAACATGATTAAGTTTTTCATATATGTGTTTGAATGGAATAAAACTGTAGGACTGTAATGTCTCCTTCTTTCTATAGAAGTCGACAAGCTCTGAGAGTCAGAGAGCACAAAGTTCTGGGGCCTTACGTTGACGGTCTGTCCCGGCTGGCTGTGGCCAGCTACAAGGTAACACAGACGTTGCACTTATAAGCTGTATTTTTTTTTCCTTTTTTATTGCATTGTGCTGCCAGGGGGGAAAAGAGCAATATATCACACGGATGGATACAGACAAGATGTGTGTTTGTTTTCAACAGGACATAGAGTCTCTGATGTCAGAGGGAAATAAATCTCGCACAGTGGCGGCGACGAACATGAACGAAGAGAGCAGCCGATCCCACGCTGTGTTCAACATCATCCTCACGCACACACTCATGGACATGCAGTCTGGAGTAAGAGCCAGTCCTGTTGTTGCTTCAGATCACTCTGCTGACATCAAGCTGAATCCTAATCCCATTTTTTAAAATAATAAACCCATCTTCAAACTACCTTGTAATTCTCTACTGATTGTTTTTTCCAATTATTTGCTTTACTGTTCAGGAAAATTAGCAAAATGGGCAAATATTAAGAAAACTTTTGTCAGAGGTGACTTGTTTAAATTGCTTGTTTTGTTTTACGGCAGTACAAAGATGTTTAATTGACAGTGATATAAAACTAAGAAAAGCAGCTGATCCTCATATTTTATCATCAGTGCAAACAAATGCAAGTTTGCATAAACTGATGGTTTAAGTTCATATTCTGATGATCAATTAATTGACCAATTTTTCTGCATTATTTTTTATTTTGCTTTCTATATTAAGCTCTCTCTGTTCAACCAGAAACTATTTTGTCTCACTTTATTTTTTAATGTATCCTCTCCATTCATGTTTATGTGTATTCCTGTAATACCAGGTGATGTTTTGCCTTTTATTTGGCCTTTTTGCAGTTTTTGTGGAATGTAAAGTTCATCTATTAATCTTGTCTGTGACTCTCTAAAATTGCAACTGGCCTTTTTTTTTTTTTTTTAAACCAAGGGCTGTAAAAGAACAAGGATTTTAATGTGATAAATGTGTGTTCTTCTGTGTTGTCGTGTTTAGACCAGTGGAGAGAAGGTGAGCAAGCTGAGTCTGGTGGATCTTGCTGGAAGCGAACGAGCGGCGAAGACCGGAGCAGCAGGTGAAAGACTGAAAGAAGGCAGCAACATCAACAAGTGAGTCAACTGGAAATACATCTACAGCATGAAAGTGAAGACATCTCAACCCTCAGTGATCCAGTTTTTAACTACACGCTCTCAACTATGTGACCGAGCAGGATTACTGGCTCTTTTTGTCTTCTGTCAAACATTTATCTGTTTTTCTCGTAGATTAATCGTAACAACTGGACTTGCTTGAGTTCCTTGAAGACGTTTCACCTCTCATCCAAGAGGCTTCATCAGGTCTGACTGACTAGTTGGGAGTTCCACAAACTTATATCCTAAAGGAGCCATGAACACCTGAGTTTCAGTTTCAATTGGGGGTTGTTACTCCTCCCCCCTCGTTATGTGGGTCGTTAGTGCTCCCCCTGACACAATAGGGTTCATTAAGGTCTTTTGTGGCTAGGTATGAATGTGGTTTCATCTTCCTGGGGAGAGATCTTAGGACTGAATCTAAGTCAAACTGGAAAGACCATCCCTCAACAGAGGTGGAGGTCTGAGGCATCACCTCTCACCTGTTTACAATTCAGTCCTAAGATGTCTCCCCAGGAAGATGAAACTACATCCACACCTAGCCACTAAAGACCCTAACGAACCCCTTTGTGTCAGGGGGAGCACTAACGACACATATAACGAGGGGAGGAGCAACAAACCCCCAATCGAAACCGAAACTCAGGTGTTAATGGCTCCTTTAGGATATAAGTATGTGGAACTCCCATCAAGTCAGTCAGAACTGATGAAGCCTCTTGGATGAGAAGTGAAACGTCTTCAAGGAACTCAAGCAAGTCCAGTTGTGACGATCACACTATGAGAATAACCACAACCTGGATGACTGAGAATCTTCACAGACATGTTTCTGTTTTCTGGACAGTGTGTGTTTGAATGCATTTGCTGGAAACCTAAGAAGTTGATGCATTTTCAGTCTCAGGTTGGCGTATTGATCCTCCCTTTTCTCCGTCCCTCGCTGCAGGTCTCTCAGCACTCTGGGCTTAGTTATCTCGGCTTTGGCCGACCAGGGAGCTGGAAAGAACAAGAGCAAGTTTGTTCCCTACAGAGACTCTGTGCTCACCTGGCTGCTCAAGGTACAAAAACAAAAACAACAAACCTTGTTAATACAGATTTCACAACAGATGAGCAGGACATCCTGCATCTTCAGCTGCACATCCACCTTAATGCACAACAGGCTATGAGCACGAAATGGATTTTTTTTTTAAATCAGAAGAAAAGTTTGAGTCTTTGATTAGTTAATTTTCTGGTGTGCTTTTTGTTATTTTGTTCATTTTGATGGTTATTTTCATTAGTTCTGCTCAGTTGGAAAAAGGCTATTTTTGCCAGCTTTAAGTCTTTAATTTCTTCCAGTTTTTAAATTTAATTGGCTCCAGATAGCATTTTAACAGCATTAAAAGTGATTTTCTTTTTTTTTTTAAACTCACAAGATTTCCCTGAAACTCACTGAGCTCAGAAATATTGATCCTTTCACGTTTAGTAATTTTTCTTTAACCCTCTGAACACCAAAATCCACTAGCAGCTTTGCATTTTATTTGTTTTTTCTTTAAATGTGCATTTTATTTTTAATAAAAATGTTTTTTTTTTTTTTAATTACACCATTTATCGGAGCCAGGAACTTTGAAAACAAAGAATTGGAGGATTTTCCACAAGCAGACGGTCCTCAAACTAATCATTTGTGATACTAGTTCTTAACATTTCGTCAAAACCACTTTAAATGTCTCTTTTTTTTTTTTAAAATCACCAAAAAAACGAAAAGTTTGCAACCAGATTCTTGTAAAAAAAAAAAAAGAATCTGCGTTCCTTGGTGCAACTAAAGCACCATGTTTAAGCCAGCAGCAACCAACAGTAATGTGACAGAAATTCAGGCACTTTTCAGACTGCAGGCTGCGTTACACAGAAACAGAAAAAAATATATATAATTAGTCAAATATAGTTAGTATGTAGTATGTTGCCCCTTTTTTTTTGCAATATTAGTACACATGGAGGGAAAAAAAAGTTTTTATGTCAATAAAAAAAGTTGACTTTTTTTGTAAGTTAAATAGTTATAATCAAAGAAAATCAAGTTGTTGGGTCTTTTTATGTGTATTTTATGACATTGAAACTTTTTTGTAAAGTCCAGAGTACATGTTTGAGTTCTTTCAACTCAAGCAATGGTTATGCTGTTTCTATAGAGGTGCAGGATTTTATGTTACAGTGAAAATGAGCTCACAGAGATTAAAAGACAGGAGCTTATACTCCCCTTTGTCTAAAATCTTCATCTTAAAAGTAACTAAAGCTAAATGTAGTGAAAGTACAAATATTCCCCTCTGAAATGTCGATATTTTCTTTATTTATATGGCAGCAGTGAAAAATCAACCCACAGTTAGCAAACATGTTACAGAAGAAAACAAAAAACCCAAGTAACTGCTTTAAGCTCAGCGGGTTAAACCAAATTAGTGGATTTTCTATGTTATTCGTGTCCATGGTAGAGTTTTGTGCTGAGGTCAAAGCTGTGTTTGTACCTGCAGGACAGCCTCGGAGGAAACAGCCGCACCGCCATGGTCGCCACCATCAGCCCGTCAGCCGACAACTACGACGAGACGCTTTCCACGCTGCGCTACGCCGACAGGGCCAAGAGCATCGTGAACCACGCCGTCGTGAACGAAGACCCCAACGCCAGGATCATCCGCGAGCTCCGAGAGGAGGTGGAGAAACTGAGGGAGCAGCTCACAGAGGCTGAGGTTCGCGTTACTTATTTTATCCTGCAAATATTATCGGTGACACAGTAACATTTGTGGAGTTTAATGCAGCTACTGTTGTTCTTTTAGTCTATGAAGGCGCCTGAGCTGAAGGAGCGACTAGAAGAGTCTGAGAAACTGATCCAAGAAATGACGGTCACCTGGGAGGACAAACTCAGAAAGACTGAGGCGATTGCACAGGTAACACACTCACAAAAACAGAACTTAATTAACTTTTTTTGTGGATTTCTTGCACAAGTGCAGACCGCACATTTAATCTGTCTGGGCAGATAAATTCAAAATGTTCATTTAGTTTGACTTTAACTCAATTCAGAGTGTTTTATTCAGTGTGAAGGTTATTTTCACAGTATTATCAGCCTTCTTTTTGCATTTCTTTCATCAAGCAGCTAGAGAACAAATAATTGGCTAATCAATTCATATATTGAATATGAAATGTGTGCTCTCTGTAGGAGCGTCAGAAGCAGCTGGAGAGTCTGGGCATTTCTCTGCAGTCGTCCGGCATCAGAGTGGTGGAAGACAAGTGCTTCCTGGTCAACCTGAACGCTGATCCTGCCCTCAACGAGCTGCTGGTCTACTACCTGAAAGTACAGAACACAAACCCTGATCAGCACAGCAGCAAACACATGTCCTCGTTGCATTTAATTGGTAAATCCTGTGTTTTGTGACCGCCCTCTGTCCAGGATCACACCCGCGTGGGCTCGGCCAACTCACAAGACATCCAGCTGTGCGGGATGGCCATCCAAGCCGAGCACTGTGTCATCGACATCATGGAGAACAACGGCGTGATGCTCACTCCTCACCGCAACGCTCGGTATGTCGCTGAAGTCCTGTGACTCCACAGAGAGCAGCTCAGGGCACCGCTAATTCAAATTAGAGCCGAGGAATTGTTTTTCTCACGACTCTTAACACTCGGTAGTAAAAATAATTCAGTGTTTCGCAACAACTGGACTGGAAAATCTGAAAGACTTTTCATTAAAAGTTGTGCCAATAGTGCTACATTAAAAGAGGTAAATTGAAAGCAGCTGCTTGTAGTTGCAAACCCACTAGATTTCAGCTGCTCTTTATAACGGGGTCAGTCTCACAGGTCTCATCAGCTTTGCTTCCAACTACAGCAGGTAACTAGTTCCAGCAAGAAAGCTGACAATGTTACCGATTAGCTGGCAAACATAGCAGAGCATTCAGCATTTAGCTGCCAGAGAAGAGTTAAAGAAAAGTGAATATTGAAGTTGAAATCATGATGGAAACTAAATGAATGCTGGTGTTGCTTAAAATCTGACTGACAACTTTGCTTTTAAAAGCTTTATATGGTGACTGTAGTATGTCACTGTTGCTGTCACACGTTGTTGTACAGCTCCAAGTGGTCCAAAATACTTTAAATATGTCTCTGGACACGTTTACAACAATTTTTACGAACAGTTCACATCACAGCAATGTGTTTCAGGAGCTATCTTCAGGTTGTCGGCTCGTCTGTCTCTTCACATATTCTTCTCAGAAACACCTCAAGGACATTTCTTTAAATTTGGCACAATCGTTCCCTTGGACACATCAACGAACTATTTAGAAGGTATTGATCAAACGCTGAAGTCAGTGTGACCTTATGTTTTTGGCCTTAACTCGGGTATCTCAGTTACACGATGCACACAGTTCCTCAAATTTGGCAGAAATAAAGATGAAGCCCTCTATAGGTGCGTTTCATTATGCTCATGTGTCTTAGTAATTGCCACTTAGCTCGTGTCTTAGCTCTTTGCAGTGAGGATGCCAGAAACAAATGTGGAGATAAAGGAGCTGAAGTTGCCAAAGAAGCAATCCTTTGTTTTAAAGTCAGTTTTAAATGATGCTGGTTACCTGTAAAGTGAACTCTGTCACATCGAACCTACAGTGACACATCAGACCAAGTGATCAATGACATGTCACTGATGAGTAGTTCAAGGACTGTTGGAAAGTTAAAAATCTGAAGATTCTCTCCCTTTTTTTTTTCTTTTTTTTTTTCCAGGTGTGTCTGTTAAATTCAGTCATTGTGGCATTTAGAAAGAAAAAAGATGACATTCAACTTTTAATCGTGGTGGTGCTTTTTGGCTTTGAGGGTCAAAGAAAATACAAAATTTAAGAATAGGTAAAGCAGCTTAATAATCTGAGCGAGTATTTTATACCAATTTTTCATACTTGGCAGTTTTTTTTCGCCATATTTTAGTCCAAAGAAGAAATTTATTGAGGTTCCTAGTAAATGAGGGCAAAATTCAGATTCAGACCTATGGATTCATACAGCACTAGAAACCTGTTGGAGTTCACTATGCTGTCAAGAAGACAAAATGTAAAGAAAATCTGTACATGTACACAGTTTACTTACATATTACTGACATTTGCGAGGAAATAATAAGAGTTACTTCGACCAAGGACCTATTTTTTTGTTTATTTTTCTAACTAGAAGGCTTTATGCTGTCACTCTTTCTGCTACTCCTGTTGTCATCTCGTGTTGTTTACATCTTCTGTTTGCAGAACTTGTGTAAACGGTGCTGTAGTCACCAGCCCAGTACAGCTTCATCATGGTGACAGAATCCTGTGGGGAAACAACCACTTCTTCAGGTCTGTTCCACGTCCAAAGTGCTCAAATCTGCACCCACAGTGTTTCATTTCCCACACCACCGTGCCTCGGTGGTATTTATTTACATGCGCTAACAAACGCCTCCTTGTTTCTCTTCCTATTTTTCACTCAACAACACTTCCTATTTCTCTCACTCACTCTTTCTCACCTACGCCCGCACACAATCGCCCACCTGGCCACGCGCCCGCTCAGGATCAACCTACCCAGGCATATGGTCCACGCGGGGGGCGACGACGAGGAGGGCGGCGCCACGATGAAGACGTGTTTGAGCACCGACCGGCTGGAGGTGGATTTGGATGCGGCCAGCGACGTGTCGAGCGAGCTGAGCTTCGGCTATGAGTTCGCACAGGCCGAGGTCATGATGAAAGGCATGGGCAACAACGGTGAGTCAGAACCAGATGTCAGACGGAATGAAAAATGAAGCTCTGAGATCAAAGCATCCGCATTTAAATGTGCTCATGTTTTGCAGATGTGGTAAAAACAGTGACAGTGCATTATTCAGCATTAGTCAACACTTGTCTTATAAGGACATAAATTCAGGGTTAAACGGCTCCTAAAAACTACAAAAAGGTGTGTAAACATTGAGAAATTCTGTGTTGTTGTGGACTCATGTAAGAATATACATAGATTCAAATTACATCTTAAATTTACAAGCTTACTTTACTTCTATAAACTAGTGAAATTTTAAACAGTGCCAGTACAAAAATGCTAAATAAATGTGAATTGTTGGCATATTTTGACACCAAGTACATTTACTGTCGCACTGCACTGAGGTACAATTACTAGATGTGTTTTGCTTCATTTTTTCCATTTTGTGCAACTTAATACTTCTGCTTCACTGCATTTCAAAAGGAAATGTTTTACTTCTTGCTCCACTACATTAATCGGACAGCTTTAGTTACTTTTAATATGAAGGATTTACAAAACTGAAGCTTTTAACCATTTGGACTTCAAGTAGTTTGTGATTTTTTTTTTTGCCCCCATCACCTTTTGCTCACTGTGGCCTCACTTATCTGCAGTTCAGCCAAAAAGTCCCTGAATGTTTGCTGTGTGACGGTTGGCTGCAGCCGAGTCATTCGTGGTTTAATGGTTTTGTTGAGAAGTGCAGAATTGTTGGTGATTTACAGAATCTGGTACAAACCGTTTATTTTTGCCAAATCTTTAAACGGGACTTATAAAGTAAAGTGATTTTGATGAAATATCATGATTATAAACTTATGTTTAGTTAATTCTTAAGACCAGAATCACCAGTCAAGCATGATAGAATGTTTTAAAAAGTTTAAAAACAGCTTCTGCCTTTGATCAATGGTGTAATTTTGGTGATTTAAAAAAAATAAATCTACATGACTTCCAAACATGCTGGTAGGTTTTGGGCTTCAGTGTGTTACAACACGATATGTAGTTCAAGTGGCTTCTCTTTAGAAGCAGTGTGTAGTCAGCGTCACATTTCGGATGTCTGAGTGATTAACGGCAAAATAGTGATTTTTTTTTTTCCTCTAAACTTCTCACAAGACTTTATTCAAGTAAATATGCAAATAGTCCAATATCTCACAAAAAAATTAAGAATTATAGAAAAACAGCACAGATTTGTCTATTAGAACTTTTTTCCTATTTCCTCTCCGTGTTTATAAAACTCTATTTAAGTGGTTCAAACCAGCTCCACCTGCAGCAGCTTCAACAGTAACATGCTGCTGACACACTAATGCTTCACTATTAATAATTTAATAATGATTATATGATGCTATGTCAGTCAGAGGGGCCAAACCAGGACTTCTTCTTTAATACTTTAACTGCATTTTGCTGCTTATATTTGTGTACTTTTACTTAGGTAGGCTCCTCATGCAGGACTTTTCTTTGTAATGGGGTATTTCACACTGCTGTATGGGCACTTCAACTTGAGAAAATGACCTTAATACTTCATCCATCACTGAATTTTAGCTTGCATGATGTAAAAATATTGGAAATCTGTAAGCAGAGTAAATTTACTTTTGCTTTTCTATCCTCGCCACCCCTCTACATCATGGCAGACAGGGACAGCAAAAGAACTCAAATAGTTCTGTCATTATTTTTAGAAATTATTTAAGGATAACTGCTGTAAAAAAAGAAAAAAGGACACTAAAATTCTAAAATCAATAATGTGTGAATTCATGTCCGTATTCTTTGACTGTCCCACAATGTCTGTGGCTCTGAGCCCCAAATCTATTCATTTTGAAAGCATCAGGATTTGCCCTCGCAGGCTTTATTTATTGCTAGAAGCAATTCATATTTTTAAATACATGTTTGACTTTAGGAAAAATAGAGACAGACTTTATCCGTTGCGTTAATCAGGCTTACAGCTTTATCAAAAGTACAGGTTGTCCATCAGGTTCCTCCAAACAGCTTGTACGATATAATCCAAATATTTAGACCTAAAATAATTCCAAAGTGGTTCCCCAGGTTCAATATTTACAGTATAATGTCCTATATTCTCCACTGTGTTCTGCTTTCTGTCAAAAGTGCAGCGCTTTATTAGCAAACTCTGCCTGCCAAAATGGAGATAATGAGGTAAATATTGGACTGTGAAGCACTTCCAGCTTATTTAGGATGACTAAACAATGAAGCAGAATTTGCATATTAGGAAGAACAGTTCTTTTAAACCTATCCACCCCCGATGTACTGACCAGCTCCTACACAGTCTGACTATAAAACCCTCCAGCGGATTTTAGAGACATGTTGTCTTTAAATAATCACTGAAATTAGACCATTTATCATGGACAGAAACAGTGAAAAAAGAAGGAATCAGTAGATCTTTTAAAAACTTAACCAAGTCTGAGCTTAAAAACTTGTTTTTTCATCACAATTACTTCATTCTACGTGTCTCATTTAAACATTAGCCAAAAAATAAAGAGTCTTCTCTACCCAGATTTTGTAAAAAACACAAAATTCTGCACGTTTTTATGCAGCCATGAAGCCTTCAGTGACTCAGCTACAACCAACATTCGCATGACAAAAATTCTGGGATTTTTCATCTGAACTGCAGGTTATGTTTAAACAGTGCAGAGAGGAGGCAAACATGCAAACAAATTTCAAATGTAAGCAGTAAAATACCTGTGGAAAAACTGACCAAATAGTCCAAATCACTTGTCTGATTTTTAAATTATACCAAAAAATGTATCTGTTTGTACTAACCAGGTGCCTTAAAAAACTAAAAGTTCTGTGCTGATCGGTGCATTTAAGAAGCCATGTTTGACTCTGCTTCAACCAGCTGTTAGGTGACAGAAATTCGGGGACTTTTTCACCTTAACTGCATGTTGTGTTTTCACAGAGTAGATAGGAGGTGGAGGTAGAAACAAACTAAAAATGTAATTAGTAAAATATCTAAAGTATGTACAGCCACCAGTTTCTCTAGTATTGATAACAACTGCAGGCACTTAGAAAAAAGCTGTACATGTTTTCAATTTTTGTAACCTAAAGTAGTCCAAAAAATTAAACTTTTGTCATTTCTTTTTTTTAAAATTTTTTACACTATTTTCTCTGTGTGATGCTGCACAGAGGACAGTTGAGTTCTTTCTACTTGTAGTGATGGTTGTTCTGTTTCCATAGAGGTGCAGCACTTTTTAAAGCAGAAGTAAAAATAAAACAGGAGCGAAAAAACATCCAGAAACTGCCTGGAGTTCAAAGGTTTAATGTGTAAGGCATGGCCTGGCTGTTACGATAACTTTAAGTTGTTAAAACACACTTTAACTCTTCTTCTCCTCTTTCTTCATGTGTCCGTCCATCCCTCCCCTCCTCCTCCAGACCCCTTACAGTCAGTGTTGCAGACTCTGGAGAGGCAGCACGAGGAGGAGAAGCGCTGTGCTCTGGAGCGTCAGAGGCTGATGTACGAACACGAGCTGCAGCAGCTCCGCCAGCGACTCACCCCTGAGAAACCCTCCCACCTCCTGGAACCATCAGGCCTCCCGGTCGGTGCCACTGCCATCACATCGCCCAGCTCCCAGAAACGCGTGCGGCGCTGGAGCGAGGACAGGTAGCGCTCAGCTACACCATGTTTCCCATCGGTCGGATTAGTCCAGAAACTCTCTGTAGAACTTGTGCTTGTGTGTTTTTCGTGGTGCAGAGAGGCGATGATGACTCGCAGCCTGCGGCGTCTTCGGGAGCAGATACTTCGAGCCAAGCTGTTGGCCCAGGAGGCCGGTTTCATCGCAGAGGAGCTCAGCAAGAGGACGGAGTATCTGGTGACTCTGCAGATACCTGCCGCCAACTTGGATGCCAACAGGAAGGTGGGGAGTCTGTTTGAGTGTTCATAGATAGATAGATAGATAGATAGATAGATAGATAGATAGATAGATAGATAGATAGATAGATAGATAGATAGATACTTTATTCAGCTCCTTGACAAATTCAAGGTATCCAGCAGCTTACACATGTTACATACAAGGTAGATAAAGAAACAGTGTACAGAAGAGCGTGCAATTAACATGCAAACCGTGCTGATTGGAAAAATAGCAATAAGGTGGCAACAAAGGTATTGGTATTTACAAAAAAGGTGCAAAAAACTGCTAGTATTTACAAAAAAAATGGAGTATTATATAGTACATATAATACAGTAGTAACACTGGTTTTTATAGGAAATGTCTGTAATTAGTAAAAACTAATCTTCCAAACAGAACCACCAGCAGAAATATACAGTCAAAGCAGAAAGATTGGGGACTGTTTGACTGACAGATCAAATGTGCAGATGCAGAGCTGATGAGCCACATTGTGCAGTTTCAAATCTCTACTAGTTGGTTCTTGTCCTGTTCAATTATTGTAAACCAAATGTTGTCTGTAAGAAAAGTTAAACAAACTGCTGTGCTCTCAGTGTAGGATTTTTAAAAACATATATATATTGGGGCGCCCGTATAGCTCACCTGGTTGAGCGGGCGACCCATGAACAGGGGCTACAGTCCCCGACGCAGTGGTTGTGAGTTCGAATCCCGCTCACGACCCTTTGCTGCAGGTCTCTCCCTCACTCTTCTCCCCCCTTTCCTGTCTCTCTCCACTGCTCTACATAAAGGCAAAAGCCCAAAAAAATATATTTGAAAAAAAAAAACATATATATACACCGTATGCTTTGCTTTTTAAAGTGATTTTTTCATGACAGCAAATAAACAACAGTGTTGTGTTGTTGGTGTGGTGTCGCTGCAGCGTGACGCGGTGCTGAGCGAACCGGCCATCCAGGTCCGCCGTAAAGGTAAAGGGAAGCAGATCTGGGCTCTGGAGAAGATGGAGAACAGGCTGGTGGACATGAAGGAGCTCTACCAAGAGTGGAAGGACTTTGATGAAGATAATCCTGTGAGTGGGGAGATGGACAGATACTGTATTAAACAAAAGGGGGGAAAAGAAAAGAAAATGCTAAGATGTAAAGATTCAGTTGATATCTGTTGTGGTTTATCTGCTGCTGATTAAATGCTCAAATGTTTAATAGCAGGGATGTAACAGTGTAAATGTAGGTGTGTGTGTATATATACAGATGACCAAACATGATGCCGTTTGTTGAGGAAAAATTAGAACACAAAAAAATGTTGATGGATCAGAAGATTTTTAGTTTATAACCTTCAAGTGTATTTGCAAGAGGAGTTCAGTAGGAGCCTGCAGTCAAACAGATGAATAATTCATGGCTCTCACTGCCTTTCTTTCTGTTCTTTGTGTTTTGTTTTTTCCAGGTGATGCGGTCCTACTTCAAACGTGCCGACCCGTTCTTCGACGAGCAGGAGAATCACAGTCTGATCGGTGTGGCCAACGTTTTCCTGGCCTGCTTGTTCTACGACGTCAAGCTGCAGTATGCAGTGCCCATCATCAACCAGAAGGGAGAGGTAGGAGCCCACTGCAGGCCACAGATGAGCTTGTTTTTTTTTATGTGTACAGTTGTGTCATTTATGCACTGTCTGTGAGTCTGTATGTCTGCAGAGTGATTATATTCAAATGTAGTTGTTCTGCCCCTCACAAAATACACACACTTCAAGCATAGGTGGTGAAGGGAAGAAATCGACTTTGTCAGCGTCTGGCTGCTTGTTGTTGTGGTTGTTTATTGCACTTTTGAAGAGTTGTTTGTGTTTTCACTCAAACATAAGATTTACAGGCCGCAGGGTCTTAGTTATGTTATTATATTGATTATGTTAATCTCTTTAATTAAAAACACTGCCCTAGTACATATTATAGCCAGGTAAGGAAATGTTTATCTCATCTTTGTAGAGTTTTAATCCTTCATATGTAAATTACTCAGGTAAAATCACACCATAATTAGCACGAATATGTCCTAACCGCAATATCTAAACTTGTGAATTTAGGACACCAATCATTATATTTATTACTGGAAAGCACTTTGGCTCAACAGCTGTTTTAAATGTGGTTTATAAAGGCTTAACTTCCTGACTTGGTAGTTTGCTAAAATACTTTCATGTCAACAAAAACGACTCATTAAGAGAACAGCTGATCAAACTACAAATGAAACTTGAGTCCAGATTCACTTTTTTTTTAAATGGCAATGTGTTGTTTTACAGCAACGTCTCCCTTCACTATAGTGAGCCCTAATACTCCTTTATTACTTCATGGACATCTGTTATGTTTTTTAAGATTTAGTGCTTAGGCCTCAGGGGAAAATTAGGTTTGGGACATAGTGGAACATTTTGCGATATTTTTCCGAGGAGTTGGTGGAGACCAAAACAGAGCTAAAAGGAGAGTGAATGCTGGACTGTAGTTTGTCAGGTGACCAGAAAAAAGACTCCAAATGAATGATAATATAGGTACATATCTGCTGGCAGCTGGGTGCTAACAGTTTTGCTATAAATATATTTATGTACAGCTTTAGTTACTTGGTTACTGAGGGTGATTTGACATAATGGTGAATAAAAGAAACTTTAACAATACAACACTTTGTTAAAGACGTTTAACAACCAGCTGTTTCTTTTTGGCTTCTTACAAAAAGCAGTGTAGTCGGCTCACGTAACAGATGTCTACGTATTGTTAACAGTAACATTAAATAGTGTTTTTTTTTTTTTCCCTCTAAACTTCTCACATTTCAATACATTTTTAAATGATCTTAACAAAAATCTAAAGTTAGAGGAAAAAAATCCAAAAACTGAAAACAGATTTATGTATCAGAACTTTTTTTTTTCCTTCTTTCTCATGCAGTAATCATCTGATGAGCTCTCAGAAAACTCTCGTGGTGCTTTTACTTTAATACTTTAACTACATTTTCATGCTAGTACCTCTGTACTTTACATGCAAGACTTGCTCACTTACATGTAGTAGAATATTTTACACTTTATATATGTATATTTATCCTTCCTTTCACATTATTGTTTTTAACTTGTGTATTGCCGCCACAAAAGGATGCTACAATAATATTTCACTACTGTAACACTGTCTTTTTAACTTTGCTTCCACAGTGACAATAAAGAACCATTCTATTCTATTCTATTTTTCAGATTACGTCAGATTAACTAATCATATCAGCAACTTTATGACATGAAGCTTCAGTGACCAAGAAACACTGAATTTGAGGAGTAAAATAAAACTAAAAAAAAAAAAAACGAATAACATTCTGGTTTCCTGCCAAAGTGATTAACAGCAATACGCGTGTTTCTGTGTGTTTGTCAGGTTGCGGGTCGGCTGCATGTGGAGGTGTGGAGAGGCACCGAGAGCACTGAGGAGGAAGGTGCAGCACAAACCGACACTCAGCTGAGCAACACAGACGGAGACGCACAGGAGCGAAAACTGGACTGTGTGGTGAGAAAATTCAGTTTCATTAACAAGTCTGTTCTTTCTAAATGAGCCAAATCTAAGAAAACATTCAGGAAACCCCCCCCCCGTCTGATAATCTGAGTCATTATACCCGCTCACTGGGACACATAAATCACGATCCTGCATGGAGTCGCTGTTCGATTAACGCGAATACAACTTCAGCTGAAGGTATTTCTGGTGGGAAAATAGTGCCAAATCAATAACGGATCCTGCAGGCAGTCAGATTGTTGTTTCTGTCTTGATTTTCTTCACCTCGCTGTGAAGTGAAACATGATAAGTTTAATTAACTGTGAGTCAGC
Organism: Stegastes partitus; assembly: GCF_000690725.1. Taxonomy (NCBI): domain Eukaryota; kingdom Metazoa; phylum Chordata; class Actinopteri; family Pomacentridae; genus Stegastes; species Stegastes partitus. The sequence continues at coordinate 228,398 of NW_007578352.1, forward strand.
TTCCTATCCCGGTTGCCTTTTGCTTGCGTATTTTTTTTTGATATGATGAAATCCTCAGGAGATCTTTGCAATGAATTCTTACATATTTAGGACACTCTTTGCTGACTTTAAAGGAGAGCTGACCGTATTACTTTTACAGACTCACACAAACACATTTCTGAAGCAGGCAATTAAAATGCTTTATTCCAACTTCTGTTCATGTTTTCGTGGTGTTTGGCTGCAGCCAGTGATCAGTACCGTTGTGTCCTGAGATACAGACTACAATCCATTCTCGGAACCACAGTTTCTGGGCATTTTTTTTTGGTCCTCTTCCCATTTTGCTCACTTCATTCACTACAATATAGAGCTGTGTACCTCTATGGAAACAGCACAGCCATGACTAGAAGTAGAGAGAACTCAGAAATGTGTTTTGTGCAGTATGACACAGTTATAAAGCCATGAATCATTAAAAATTAAGAAAAAAAAAAAATTAAATATCTTTAGTTTATTAAAATTGGGAAAACCTGGGATCAGCATGACGCCCACAGTTGTATCCAACACTAAAAAACAATAGCAATTCTGCACACGATTTTAGTCTTTACATTTTTAAGTTGTGTCCATCCCATCAGCCCTGTGATAAACACATCCAGCAGCTTTGTCATATGTCTTTGGATTTTTGATAAGGGGGCTGCTGGTTGTAGCTTTGTCAAACATGTCTTCTTAGTTGCGCTGAGGAGCGCAGAATTTCGGATTTTTTAAAGAATCTGGTTCGTGGTAGCACTTTTATTTTTGCCGAATTTTTAAATGGACATGAATGATTTGGAAGACATATGAATTTGGTTGGAGGTAATGATTTTTTACGAGTTCATTTTTGGTAAATTTTTGAAGTTGACATGAAGAAAAAAGGGATTTTAATGAAGTATCACAAGTTTTAGCTTAGATTTGATAATTTTTTTTGACAGAACTGGACATCACACATGATTATTGCAAGAACTATCTACAAGTTGAAAATTCACTGATTCTTTCTGTTTTTACAGTTTAGGACTTTAACAAATAGTGTAATTTTGCAGATTATTATTTTTTTATAACATGCTATTCAAACCTGTCGGCACAGGTTAGGGTTCAGAGGGTTACATTTCTGTTTATGTTTCAGTGGTGTCTCAGCAGCAACAACTCTAAAATGTTCTGTAATGTTGAATGCCGTGGCTCAAACCAGCTGAATCTGCAATTAAAATGGTGGTATTTGCTTATTTCTGTGTAACTGGATGCATTTCTTCCTTTCATATCTCGCAGGTGAAACTCCTCCAGGCCACCGGTCTTCCTCGCCATTTGTCCAACTTCGTCTTCTGTCAGTATCACTTCTGGGGGCAGGAGGAGCCGGTGTTCACAGCTCCAGAGGTGGCGCCGTCGAGCTCGTCGTCTGCCTCCAGAGACCCTCAGTGCACTGTGGTGTTTGACAGCGCCAAGGTAAATAGTTTTTGTGGTAAACAACAACAACAAGGGTGGTGATACAACATCAAGTGAGAGACGGTCACCACTAATAGAGAATGTGACTCTCCACCCTGTGCTCGTGTCTGTTCAGGAGCTGTCTGTGCCAGTATCAGAGGACTTTGTGGAGTTTCTGGCTGAGGGGGCGGTGGCCATTGAAGTGTACGGCCACAAACAGGCCAACCATCGCAGGAACCTGGCACTGTGGGACCTGGGAGTGATTCAAGCCAAGACCAGATCCCTCAGAGAGAGGTCCAGTGATGCAAACACTTCACCTTAAAAGCAGCACACAGACAGCGCCTGCATTATTGGGAAAAGGGAGATTTCGGGGGGGAAACATTTTCACACGAGGACATCAAAAACAGAGCAGATGGTGTAAACCAGCAGCCTGGATCTGTGTGATGTAGGGCTGAGTTTAACTGTCTGATTGCCAGCAAAAAAAATTAAATATTTAGTGTGCTGATATTCTAAAATCCTTAGAGCATGTTCGAAAACATTTGCAGTAGCTAGGAGTTATGAAACTAATAATGAAAAAAGTATTTTTGCTCAATTCATACAGAAGCACAATTTGGAGGCATTTTACCAAACTCTCTAAGCAGGTAGTTCTTTGAAGTGTTAGACTTTGAAGTGTATAATGTACACCAAGGTTCACAGTGTAGCCCTTTGGCAGCTCGTGTACAAGAAATGAATCTGGTGTACATTCTGTTCTAAGAGATGTTGTTTGAGCTACATAATATTGGCACAGCTGTCAGCTTCAAATCTGAAAACTTTACAAAGAGCTTGCATTTATTAGTATTTATTAGTTCCTGTTTTGTTGTTTCTTTTTTAATCTGAGCAGTCTACTGAAAAAGAAGAATCCCACACACTGTTTTCTTTTGAATTCTTCAGCTGTAGATGGAGGAAGTGAAGCTTTTGTCTCTGTTGCTCATTGCATTACATGACAATAGGCTGCATTATCTCTGCACCCTTGGCAGCCAACTAATTGTAAATTTAGACTCATTTCTATCCGTTGTTATTGTGCTACATGCTCAGAATCCGTGCCTGGAGGACGCATAGAACAACAACTGTGGAGCAGATGGATATGTTTACCCATTAAAACTTGTTCAAAAAATAGACACGGTGCAATCAGAAGATTCAGAGACTGTGCCTATAAAAAATCCAAAACAGTACCTAATGTATATTTGGCTGCCATCCTCATCAGAATAGTCTCCTTAAGCAGCCATGGACTCTCTGCTCCCAGTGCTCATGTGACACATGTAACCTCTCCTGGAAGTCACACCCTGTAAACATTGCAAAGCGCCATCAATAATCAGTGCTTAATCTTTCTAGGAGACAAATCTAGTGAGTACCGAAGAAGGAGAGTGACGTTTGTGTTGTTGTCACCAAAAAAACCTGTCCTGCGATTAGACAGCTAGAGTACATACATGCCATCACTTCCGAGTTCAGGTCACCTGAATGTTCTCCTCAGGATGTCACAGCAGCACGTCATTGTGGTCCAAAGAATTTACAATAGTGATATCATTGCAGTATTTATAGAAAATCATTTTCTGTGTATCATTGCTATCAGTACCAGCATTTTCCAACACCCTTACTGTATGTAATCAAAAATTAATTCTGCCTTGTCCCGGTGGTCCGTTCTCTCTGCAGGTGGAGCGAGGTGACCCGTCGGCTGGAGCTGTGGGTGCAGCTGATGGAGCTGAATGAGGCGGGAGAGTTTACACCTGTAGAAGTTCAGCCTGCTAAAGACGTCCGCACGGGGGGAATATTCCAGCTCAGACAGGTATTAAGGATCTTTGTAGATCTTCACAGTTTATTTGTGGGTTTAAATAGATAGGAGCACAGTTAGAAGGTAAGGAGTACAAAAGGGGGCTGCAGCACACTTTGACTCACTTTGAATGTGACATTGACTCTGATGAAGAAACAATAGCACTGAAACATTCGTGTGTTTGCATAAAGAAAGACTGTTGTGCTTACAGCCCTCTTTGAACCCTGAAAATGTTGCTGTCCTCCAGCTGAGAAGCACCAGTTTCTGCTGCATTTCGCTTGAGAATGTGCAGAAAACTCTGTTTCCCTGTTTAAAAGGTTACTTTCCAAGTATGCAAGCACTGTTCATTCTGGGGCTTTGCAGCTTTAATTTGTCATAATCAGGAGCCTTCCCTGCACTGTGCTGGCTGCCACTCCAATATCTACTGGGAGTAAACATGAAGAAGTGAATTATCTCTATCTAGTCTTGCCAGAACTATCCTGTGATGTAAATCTATACCTGCAGGGTCAGTCTCGTCGGGTCCAGGTGGAGGTGCGATCGGTGCCAGACTCCGGCACTATGCCCCTCATCACAGCCTCCATCCTCTCTGTGTCTATCGGAGACGTAAAAGTCCAACAGATGCGCCCCTCCAAAAATGATCCACCATGGGTGAGGCTGTCTTTCTTCAGACTCCACATATTGCAGATTTTTTTTTTTCTTCCCAAATGTGCATATTTAACTGTTTCTCTCTCTGTTTAAACTTTAGGGTGGGGATGAGGAAATGGACAGCTATCAAGTAAGTAAATCATCAGCAAAAACATCATGATGTGTCCGTTTGTTTGTAACAGAGAAAATGGGCTACGTCTGTCTGGCTAACATGAAGTGTGAATCCCTGCCATTGTTTGTGTTTGCAGGAGGTGGACCTGGAGAGGATGAGGGAGCAGTGGTTGGTCACACTCACCCAGAGACAAGAGTATCTGGATCAACAGCTGCAGAAGATAGTTTCAAAAGCAGGTACAGCTGTACAACCCTGATAAAAAAAATACTGAACTCTGAGCACAAATCTGATGTGGAAACACAAGTGATGAGTAACAGCAACGTCTGTGCCATTCTGCTTTGAAAGCTCAACTAGGACTTAATTTTTCTCCCTTTTATTAAGATGTATTTGACAGCGTATCGTTTTTGCAGCACAAGAGCTGCTTTTCTTCACTCATCTGTCACTAACTGACAGTGATGTACAGTTTGAGTCAGTATAGAGACACAATGGAGCAAATGTAGACTCGTTGTCAGCACTTCCAGCATGAATGGAAAGCACTTACATTGTTAATGACTGATGAGGGGTTGGATGACAGTTATCATAAGTCTTATGCTGCTCCCTGTCTGCAAAACCCTCCATCTTTAAGAGCAGAGACTAAACAATTTTTTGCCATTAGTTGTTTTTCTGAAGTTTTTGTGTTTGTTTGTCCACGTAAACTCATGTAGATAAGTCAGAGGACGATGTTGAAAGAGAATCTCAGCTGCTGGAGTGTCGTCTGACCCTCACAGAGGAACGAAACGCTGTTCTGGTGCCGTCGGCCGGCAGCGGCATCCCTGGCGCGCCAGTAGAGAGGTGTGTGTGGAATATGTTTTCAGTGTTTGTTTGTTGATTGTCCAAAAAACTACAAGGCCAAATTTCATGAATCTCAGTGGAGAGGTGGAGAAAGAGCAACGACAGAACCCATTGAACCCCCATAAGCATCACTTCCTGTAATATAGCAAGTTTTGCAGTATGACACAGTTATTATGCTGGAAACCAGTCTGATTATTCATTTTACAAACTTTTTTTTTTCTTTTTAATCTCCACATGCTATAACTAAGCTATATGACAGGCCTATTTGTGTTACAACCTTTACAACTTGGTGGTTTTCATGCTTCTCTGCACATCAACTCTAGAAAGATTTCACCATGCTGAATGTTTCTTCCAACAACTTGCTCCTCTGTGTACTGTTTTTAAACCATGCTGTGTTTATTTTATTGATTGAGGACATTTTATTTCTCTCTCAAGCTCACAGTTTTGTTTTGTTTTTTACCATATCTGGTGCAAACGGTTTATTTGTGCAGAATTTTTTTTCCAGTCAGTGCATCCAAACACCATTGAAAAGTTGAAAATGTGAGAACTTCTTTTGTTTTTCCAGGTTTCAGCTCTTATCAGGGCTTTTTTCGTTGTTATTATTTTAAGAAAACATGTCTTTCAAACCTGCTGGTGAGTTTTAGGGTTCAGAAGGTTATATTTTGGTGGGGATCCAGATCCTAGCAACATGTTGCAGAAACGATAAGGTCAAATTTAACTAAACTTTGAAGCGAGGTAGAGCAACAAATGTTTTTGGTGATTTGCTTCCATCACTTTCTTCAAAGCTGCAAGATACAGCGTTGGTCTTGGCGGAGGACTGCACGCTCTGAGTGCATTTCCTGTTTATGTTTCTCTAATTCTATCTTCTGGGAAAGGGGCTTTAGTTTGAGAACACTCTGGAACCCCCCTGTTAAAACCAACCGTTGGAAATTCAGCATTGGTAAAACAGGAGCGCTGGATACCTCGTCCTCACCTCCACACTTCAGAGACAAATATGTACTACATTTATCTGACAGCTTAGTTAGTAGATAAAAGGGTTCAAAACATATAGTTAGTTTGGAAGATATACATGGTTATAGAACAAACTACTGCATAGTACATACAGTTCATGCATGTTGCTGGTAGAGCTTATGTACTCTTCACTAAAATTTGAAGGCATTTGCTGTACTTATGATGTATTTATAGCTTTGCAGTGATTTCATTTAACTATACAAATTACTTAAATACCACTGAAATTCACATTATTTTCCCACTAATCGTTTGTTAGCTAATAATGTTGAACACTGTCTATACATAAGTTTTGTTAGTACCTACATACACTGAACACAATTCCACATCTTACTGCGTCATATCTCAAATTTCAATGCAAGAAGTGGCTGTTAGACTATTATTAGAAAACTGAGGTGAAAATTCACGTTTGATCTGACTAAACTGTAACCTTCTGTTTTCTTCATCTCTAGTCAGAAATAGTACATTTAATCTAACATTTCATCCCCAACTATCTTCTATTCATCACATCCATTTAGTTGGGTGTTAATTGTGAAGCATTGCTAGAAATGAGCCATTTTGTAACTGAATCAGCATCTAATTTAACTGAGAATGAGTCGAGGGAGCTATCACCCCCTCTGTATCATGAACTAGGTGTTTAATCAGTGTTTCTCTGCAGGGTTCCTGTACCTGGAATGGAAACACACATTCCCGTCCTGTTCCTGGATCTCAGTGGTATGTTGTTCTCACTGTCTTTTGTGGCTGAAATTTGGCAAAAACCCTTCTGTTCTTTTAATAGCCAGTGAACCTAATGGCTTTTCTGTGTTTGTTTTCCCACAAGCTGATGATTTCCAGTCCAACCTTTCTGCCCCGCTGGCCGGGGGCCTGGATGCGCTGCTCAGCGGGGAAGACGATGACGAGTTCTTTGACCTTCACATCGTTAAACACTGCGACCCAGAGGTAAGGAAACCGTAGGAGACTGTGTCCTCTAGTTTTATCTACAAGTCACAAATTTGCACCCTGGAGTTTGCTAATTCCAGTTTGGAGATAATATGATAAAATGTCTAAACAACTGCCAACCAATGAGTCACTGCAAATAGCTGATCTGCTACAGAGCCTATAAAAAGTATTCGCCCCGTTGGAATTGTCCCCTTTTATTGCTTTCCAACATTGAGTCGTGGTCAATTTAGTTTGGATTTTTTCACAAGAGCTTACAAAAAAAAAAAAGACCATCAGACTAGACGCTGTGTTTGGCAGTCACACGTGAGGCATGGTGGTGGCAGCATCATAATGTGAGGCTGCTTTTTGGCAGCAGGCCCTGGAAGTTTGTAAAGATTGAGGGTAAAATGAATGCAGCAAAGTAAAGAGATATCCTGATGTAGTCTGCAAGACAACCGCAACTTGGTAAGACGTTTGTTTTCCACCCAAACAATGACCCAAAACTGCACAGAAATAGTTTAAAGACAACAAGGTGAATGTTCTGGCGTGGCTGAGTCAGAGCCAAGACCTCAGTCCGTTTCAGAATTTGTGCCTGGATTTGAAAAGGGCTGTTTACTCAAAATCGCTGTGCAACTTGACAGTTTTGCAAAGAAGAAAGGCGTAAAATTTCAGTGTCCAGACTGTGTAAGGCTGATTGAAACCTTGCCTAAAGCTGTAATCTCAGCCACAAGTACTTCTACCAAATACTGACTTCAGTGAGGTAAATACTTATGCAGTCACTAGTTTTATATTTTATATTTTTAATTAATTACTACATTCTTGTCCAAAAGCCAAATGAAATAGGCCATAATTCAATGTTGAAAAGCAATTAAAGGCTAAAACTGGTGCAGAATGAAGAGGTTTCTTAAGGTTTTACTATCCCCTGCTTTTTGAATGCAATCCAGGTGAAGGTGGAGGCGTCTTGGGACTCGACAGTCCACGAGTGCTCCCAGCTGAGTCGCGTGACGTCCACCGACCAGAGGGTCTACCTGACGGTCCGCGCTGTGATCCAGCTGAGCCACCCGGCCCACATGCAGCTGGTCCTCAGGAAGCGCATTTGTGTCAACGTCAGCGGGAGACAGGTGGGTGGCCCCGAGGCATGATGGGTAGGGGGCGAGCCGACACAATATGTTTGCTTTCTCCCTTTCATAGTCACGTGTCCACTAACTCGGAGGGGAGCTGATTTGAGGGAACAATTGCATGTTTGTTTGGCAGGGTTTTGCCCAAAGCCTGCTGAGGAGGATGTCTCAGCGCAGCACCATCCCCGGCTGTGGAGTCACCTTTGAAATTGTTTCTAACATCCCAGGCGTAAGTATAGAGTGTTATGTTTTTTATAGAAAGGGAAATAAAAGAAGCTTTCATTGTGGTGCGAGGACATATTGACTTCTTGTGGGGGGTATAAACAGACAAACAGAGTCCTATTGTTTTTTTTGTTGTTTTTTTTTTTCCAGCTAACAGATCTGAGAAGAAGTTTACTGGTCAGAGGCTCATTATCAGTTTATCTGTTGTTTATTTAGCTGTAATTACATTTCTGCTACAGTGCAGCTCATAGATTTTATCTGTAGCTATTTTATGATTGCCGTAGAAGCTTGAGAAAGACTTAAGATAAAGCCTTTTTAATGGACATCAACATTTTGTGAGGGATGCGAAACATTTTGTTAGGTGGTAATATGATAGGTGGGATAATAATAAATCCCCAGGGGGGTGAATTAAGGTTCTGTCTCCTACCTTCTGTATTTTAACCCCCTGTAGGATATCCACGGTCCAGAGGACAGGGAGATGCTGGCCAGGCTGGCTGCCAGCGCCGAGGACGACCAATCAGCCGACAGCGAGGCAGCCATAGAGAAATACCTCCGCAGCATCCTGGCTGTGGAGAACGTCCTCACTCTGGACAGACTCAGACAGGTCAGAGAATACACCTGATATATGAGTCTCTCCTTTAAAATCGCAATAAATCACCGCAGTATTCATCATTTGGCTCATTCGCCATCCCCTGAATGTCTGAGCAGTCACTCATTTCACTGTTTCCCTTTTGATTGATGTTTCTTTGGAGCATGAGCATAATTAAATCCTCATTGTCGTCTTCGCTCCTCGTGCAATTTGGGAAACTCATCCAGAGCCAGAATGGGAACACGTTTCCTGTCCGTTCTGCCAAAAGAAGAAACAGATAGAGCTAATTAATCATTAATCCGCGTAACACAAAGCATCCAAACAGAGACACGAAGTGACAGTGTTTCTACAAATCGCACAATTAGAAATGCTTACAGAACGTGTTTGTGTATGTGTGTGTGTGTGTGTTTGTGTAGGAGGTAGCTGTAAGAGAACAGCTGGCAGTCAGAGGAAAAGCCGCCAGACGCTGCCTGAGCTCTCCAGACTTCAACCGGGTAAGAGGCCTCAAGTTGGACTCTAATGATCCTGCTCTTCACATTAACGGGCTGCTTCGGTTTATTTATTTTTTTCTCATACTGAGGTTATAGCGTGTAACAGGTTGTGATATTAATGCACTTATGAGACTTCAGATCATCGTTTCCCTCATTCTTAAACACAGGCTCTCAGACTGTTTCCCTGGAGGTTTGGGTTAACATTACTTCAGGCCACATGTAGGCAACTGTTTATATTCTGGGGTTCAGTCATTGTTTGTTTTTGTAGCTCATTTCTTAACTATTAACCAGTCTCTTAACCCATCTAACTAACACCTAACCACTCAACCCTCTAACCTGTTAACTAGCTGTCAGGCAGCTGTCTGGATCTCTACTCCTCCACTCATAGGCTCAGTGACTTTAAGGTGAGATACATGTTACATGTGCTAATCTTATTTATACCAACATAAAATTTCTTATGCACTCCTGTTTTTCACATGTACTTTCTGTTTATGCCTTTTTCTTTTTACTAATTTGCATGTCTTGATCTATAATACAGAATAAAATGACTCAAAGGAATAAAGTACTCTTCTAGAAATGATGATTTCTGCTGGTTAACGGTGATGCAGAACTTTTGTTTGGGTGAATTATGGTGTCTTTTGAAGCTACAGTGATTAACAAAACATTACAAGTAAATTGGCAATAAATTCTCAATCAGATTCTATTTGTGTAACATCTTTCATGCATGTTAATGTTGTATTTAAAGTGACTGATAACAAGACAGCACAAATACAAACCCTAAATGGAGAGCAGAGGATGTGAAGAGTAGCAAAATTAAATAATAAAATACAAAATAAAAGATATTAAAACATTTTGCAACAGGAAAAATAAGTATTAGATAAATGGCAATAAAGCATTCTAATGCAGAAAGGTTAAATATGACAAATTACTGTAATTTTCTCTGACTTTTTTTCCCCCTTTAAACTTCTTTTAATGTAAAATACTGGGGAGTTTGACCTTTCTAGGCCTGTAAAACGGTCAGAACAGCATGAAAAGGCAGCATCACAATTCAGCTGCGTCACCTGCATACAAAAGCAACTTTTGCTCTTGAGAGCTGGAGGGGGAGTCATTTTAAAGGAGGAAAAAAATAGATACAATCATGATGCACTCAGACAAAATCCAAAGCTGTAACATGACAGCAAACGGGTAACTAATTAGCGTCACTAGTTTTGAATAAAAATGAAATTGGGATGTTTTAAATATGGATATCTACACATTGAATTGGGTAAATTGTGAAAAATCTCAAAATCGTGGATACATGGTTGGAAAATCCAGCTCAATCTCATGTTTAAGTTATTAAATAGGTAGAAGTAACAGATGAATGATGAAAAACCTCAACAGCTGCTGTACAAAAACAAATGCCCATGAGAGTTTTTGCAGTTCCCTCAGGTCACCAATAGATGCTGCTAAAGGTCACATATTATTGAAACGCTCCTGTAAGCCACATGTGTGTCCTCCCCTGCAGGGCTGGGAGAGTCATCAGGACCTTTCCGTGTTTCCTCCTCCTCCATCCAGACGAACGCTGCCCAGCTCTATATCCCAGAACCTGAACCCCGAGACAGGTACGACTGATAAAACCTTTATCTCCTAATGGATTCTTTCTCTGGCTTTGAAGTATCCCCCCCCCTCCTTTTCCCTTTGCTGCCTTTAATGTCATCAGCTCTGTTTCTGATGCTTTACCCGGTGGCCAACTATATCTATCCTTTAGCTGTGAATCTCAATTTGGCACTTGTTTTCTTCTTTGCCAACACATTTCTCGGTTTCCCTCCTCCCTGCCTCCAAAACCTTATCAGTTCATGCTCTTTTTTTCCCCCCTCTGCTGCCCTTGTTTTCTCCATCTCTGCTCCTGCAACTTCTTCTTCTTTTTCTTCTTCTTTTCTCCATCAGTGCATTCAGGCTTTGCTGCATCTTATCTCCCTCCAGTGAAGGCCGTACCCAAGCTGCTGAAGTCGCTGCTTCCTGGTGGGAAGGAAGATAGTCGGGACCAGACAGCTGTCCATCAGCAGGTACACTCATTCAGTCAGCTCGCCGTGTTCTGGATTTAGGCTCGTATTCTGCTCGCCGCCTTATCAGGGATTTAAAGTTTACGTGCATCGCTGCAACCTGAATCTAAATGTCCCCTCTAACTCATCAGCGCCAAGTCCTATTTCATCTGTTACCATGGAAACAGAGCTTATGTAGATGGAAACACAAATAATAAATAGATAAAGAATATAAATGCCTCAGTGCTCAAGATGAGTGCTTTTTCACAAGTAAATAAACAAGGAATGGAAAAAAAAAAGTGTAGCTTTGTGTCGCCCTTACATCTTGTGGTTTTAAGGTTTTGAGACAGAATTCTTTTCAAATAAACCATGCTGTAATCAACAAACATTTTCGTTTAGACAAAAGAATTCAGTGAGTAAAGCATGAAGGGAGGTTTGTTTTGTTGGACTACATACACATAACAGAACACCAAACTGGAAGCGTAGAGTTAAAAATTGGTAGAGATAAGAAAGATATCTTTTACGACTTGTGAGCAACAATACTCAGTGATTTAAGACTGTTGTATAACTATAAGAAGGCGTCGTGCATTGACAGTATAACACAACATCTGTTAAGGTGCTGTGTGTGAAAGTCACATTTACTTGATGTCATTAGAGCACCACCATGGTTACACCCTTCCTTTGCATTTCAATTGCAACCACAGAAGTTGTGTACACAAGAATCAACAAAACATAATCCAACAGTAACCGTTGGGTCACGCTAGCATTGTAAAGTACATTGAGTAGCCGTGACAAGTTACTCAACTCTAGTACCATTTTATATTTACTTTCTCCTTCGCTGTGCTCGGCTCCGGTCAATTTGTTTTTGTTTCCACACCTGGTTCATCCACAGAAGGAGAAGCAGAAGAGAGCTGCGAAACAGCAGTAGAAGCTCTCAAATGGAGCTGACAATAGTTTGAAGAGTTCAATTGCAAAAAAAGGATAACTCCATCTTCACCAACCTTCAGAAAACCGACTTTTCCATCGTCGACCTGAGACAATACCAAACTGAAGTTATCTCTATCTTTGTCATGTCATTTCTACTGAGTCAAATCCACTCAACTTCACTTTGATTGATGTCATCTCTAGTAAACAACAAAAGCAATAAGTTTTCTGAAAATCTACAAAAAATGGAGTTGTCTGTTTTTGCAAATTAACTCTTCATTTGTCATTTGTCAACACAAATTAGGTCAAAAACATGAATAAAATACTTAAAATCTTTGCTTTTTCTAGCACATCCTGAATTCTCCAGACTGCACTTTTACGTTTGCAATGTGGGAGCTCGTTTTGAGTCAGTTTCTAAACACAAGGTGGGCCGACAGTTTAAAAAGGAAGGACTTGCATGCTTTAATATCCAATATGTCTTTACACAACACACAGCCATTCGCTGCTATATTAATGCTACATTTATGTTTAAAATCTTTTTATCAAGACATCAAAATGCAATATAGCATCAAAGCACAAATGCAAAAGAAGCCATAAAGTGCATTCTATGTAGTATGGAGTAAACACAATATGTTAAAGTATAAATGAGCTGTGATAACAATTTAAAGACAGATAAATGTAGTAAGAAGCTGTTCCTGAGCCTGCTGGCGTATGATGATATAAATGATATGTACAGCATAACAACATATAAGTTGCAATATGGGAAATTTAGAATTGCTTTACATTTTATGAAGAACAAGTAGTCAGGATGTCACATTCTCTGGTGCATCCGTTGTGACTGATCTTTTTTTAAATCTGTGTCCTGCATCTACCAGTTTTATGGAGGAGTAGCACCAAATTCTTGAAGTATTCCCTTTGAAACCAGCTCAGTATTGACTTGAATAAGTCAATTAATAAAATATTTCTGTCTGCAGCGTCTCGGCTCAATTAAAGGAAACAGTGTTATTTAACTAAGAACTTCCTCTAAGTTTTTACTGCTAATAAAAAAAGAAGCCATTGTTATTAATAGCATCAGTTCCCCTCAGTGTTGTGTTTTGAAATTGTCTGCTCTCCTGTTAAAATGCTTCAGTCTTCCACTGAAAATTGAAATCTTTGTATTAAGAAAAAAAACTTGACTGTCACAACATTAAGTTTGTTGAATCAAAACCAGGTTGCTTGAGTTAAGAATGAAATTATCAGCACATACAGTACAGGCGTCGCAGGAGCCTCCTGAGTGATTGACGTGCTGCATAATATTTGTGATCACAGCAGCGACTCTACAAACAGCCCCCACTGAGACAGCAGCACACTGTGTGCAGAACAGGGTTAATTAGGAGCGGGTGAAGCTCGCCGCCCCGACACGTCGCCCCCGCTCCGTCGTCACCTCCTCATCCACTGATCTCCAATCATGTGCCATCGAGACCCGGGAGTCTGCAGCTTGTTCGTGGCAGCCAAACACTACAGCATCTGATTTGACTGATTAGGACCTTGAGCTGCGGAGGGGAAGCTAATCAGGGGAAATCACGTGCCGCGGCGTCGGCTGGGGATGGAAACCCGTCAGGCCTCGTTGGCGCATTGTTTGAGGCCATTGCCCTAATTAGTGCTCTTTCCACCCCACCTGCCACAGATGTTTGCAAAGGTCAACACGAAAACAGAAGCCTCGAGTGTTGCAAATATTAGCAGGCTGTTCAGGTGTAATTTGATAAGTGTTTGTAGCCGTGATCGCAAAACAAATCCCACCGACACAAATTGCAGTTTGAATATTTGAGTCTGTGTTCAGGCTGGATATTACTGTTGGTGCCATGAAAAAAAACCTCATGGCTGCAAATCTGAACTGTCTAAATGTTGTACATATCAGAGATGTGGACTCAGACCGCGGTAACAAAAATTTTACTTGACTTAAACTTGACTGCTGTGAGCCAGAAACACACAAAAAATGACTTACTAGACCTTAAGGCTGCAGGTATTTATTCTCAGAAGCTTCTTTGGAAGAATAAAACTATTGTTTACAACTGAAAATACAAAAACCAACCATGAATAAGTCTGTCTCAGTCATTTCCAACTTCTGCACCGTCTTCATTCATCCACTGGCTCTTTTGAATACACTGAAAATGGATTGCAAGTATGGATGCGTAATGATATCAGCATGTTCATCAGTATCGACTGTTAAAGACTAAGATAAAATATCTAACAGGTAGATAACACCTGCCCTGCTACAAGTATAGTTTATTAATATTATACGAAGGCTGAAGTAGTTTGCTTATTCTCAGTTAATGTGCACGTTTTGAAAAGCATTGCATTTTATAGCTACACTTGCCAATTGGCCATCAAGTTCAGGTATTTCAACCACAGACGAGACCTGATATTCTCAGCAGTCAGCCAAAATATCAAATATCTGCAAAAAACCCAATATCGTGCATCCATAGTTACATATATAACGTTTCATTTTCAGCCACATTAGCTTCTTGGTTCATAAAGCGGAAAAGTCAAGTGGTGAATCAGTACTTACAACACTTCAGCGACTGTTCAATTGATTGACATTTGGTTCAGACATGCATGGTCCCCAGAGGATAATCCCACCAGCTATATATATGGGTTTGAGTAGGGGAAAATATCTAATTGTGATATTTCTGGCAGATGTTGTGATTTGATTTGTAATATAAGCTTTAGTTCAAAGTTCACTGTATAAGAACAACAACATCTAGTTGGCTGTCATTGTTTGTGTGACACACGGAGGATGGCATAAATTTGTAAAACCATGAACACGACAGTTCAAACCCAGAATTTGATGTGGTGTGTCTATTGAATGACAACATTTGGCTTAGGTCAACCGAATAACTGTAAATGAATGAACCATGTATTGACTACTGGGCCACACTTTTCAACTGACTTGACTTTAACAGGATTACTGTTGTGGTTTGTCTTTTTTTGGGCTATAATAGAGCTTTATGACACAGACGACTAACCTGTATCAGACAGTGATTATCAATAAGATTTATTAAAACTAAAAAATATCACAGATTTGAAGGGTGAACTTTCATTTCAATATTCAGCATTCAGGACTTGAAAGGCCAGCAGTGCTCCTATGATGACTTATGATGTAGCCTGAACTTGCCCTCAAGAACCATGAAAACACAACATGTATGTGTCGACATTTAGCCGTTTGGAGAAGCAGCAGCAGTCGTTGCACACCTTGACATGTTGTGTTGACTTGCAGGTCTACTGTCCTGAGCCAGAGCGCAACAGGATACATGTGTTTGACCTGTTTTCTGACGTTAGACCCGTTGCCCACGTACGTTGTCGCTCTGCTCGGAGCCAAAGCACGACGCGACCCGAATCAAACTGCTTAACTTTGATCAACTGAGTCAGAATATGGTATCAAAGATGCATGAGAGTCAAACAATCATCCTGATTAAATCCCATGACTGCGTCTGCTCAGCACACAGCCGAGCAACCGCCGTCATTTATTAATTTATCTTTTAAATATCTCAAGATATAAGATGATGTGTTTTTTTTTTTTTTGCTATCTTTAAAAGATAGTGTTGAGAAAAAGCAAATCACTGAATATTTAATCAGCTGACAGATCATATTGAGCGTTAAAGAGGTAACTGAATACTGAATAGGGATAAATGATTATGGGTGCAATTATAATTAAGGTGCAATTATCCTGATTGTTTTACCAGTTTATCATGATTAACTGTCTGCACGATGTGACAAACAAATATTTTTATTGCACCTTCTGCATCTCGTGTCAACATCTTGACTGCTGATTATTAGAATAAATGAAACATTCGATTCCTTTTTAATACATTAATATAGTGAACTGATTATACGCAATTATAAAACATGTCTGTGCCGCCATAATGAACTGAAACAGACGGTCAGCTGGTCTAATTGGTTACTGTAGTTGCTTCAAAGCTGCCGGAGGAGCAGCACAGTATGATGTTCATTCTATAGTATCTGTCTTCTCATTAGAATCATAGATTTTCCTGCTTTGTCTCACTGTCACGCTGAAGCCTGAGCTTTAAATCCCCCCACAGCAGCTAATCACCGCTTCATGCCGTGTATACTGAACACATTTGGAAATCTTTAGGCTCACATTAACGCTCGATATGCAGGTTTGAGTGAAATGACAACCAGACTTGCTCGTGATTTCATCTGGAAATCTGCTTGAAAACCTTCCCGTGCTAATCAACAGCTTTAAGATGTTTTCAGTGTTTTATCCAAACTTATGACATCTTTCGAATTGCTTCACTGTTGCAGGATGTGCCTCGCATTGTGGTGCAGTCGGCCAGCGTCGAAGACGGCATGAGCAAACATCAGCAGCCGGTAAGTTCAGCAACCACAAATGGTGTTGTAGGTGTCTGTGAATACCAGGAGGAACATAAACCATCTTTGGATTCTTCTTTACCTGACACTACTGCTTCTTAGATAGTATATCGGCAATGATTTGTCTTGTTTTCCTAAAATACGTTTTACATCAAAAACCTCCACACATAGTCCCAAACACTTCCAATATGTTTGGATCTGCTTCTAACAAGGATGCAATGTGCAAAAAGTGAGACAGTTCGAGCCCAAATTATTCTGAGTAACATTAAAGAATTGTTATTGTCTCAGGTAGGCCTTTATTATTATCTTTTCTTGTATTGTAATTTCTTCGGTCCTTTACTATGAGTTGGATAGTAGATTCTGGTTTATGGAAAGAGATTGGACACTTGTTTTTGTGCCTCTATGTTTCTGTATATCCAATTTAAATTTTGTTTGACTTTCAAACAAAAGGTTGCAAAAGGCAAAATACATAAATGTATATATACACTTACATTTATACTGTAAATACCTATCGGCTGTAAGATAAAATAACTTTGACCCATTGGGGGACCTCTGGGGGGTCCTAGCATGGGTTAGTTGGCAGCAGACCCTTTGGTAGGGCATCCAAGGATTGGTCTTGTTCTAGAGCATCCCATGGATGTTTGATCAGATTAGAATTTTGGGAGTTTGGAGATTGGGTCAACACTTTGGGCTTTTGGTTGTGTTCCTCGAGCCATTTCTGAATAGTTCTGCAGTGTGGTGGGGTTCATTGTCCTGCTGGGGGAAGCTGCTGCCATGGGGAGGTATAGTTGATTTGCAGATATGTTTAGGTGGGTGGTCAAAGTAACATCAACATGAATAGCTGGTTTCCCAGCAGAACACTGCATTGTAACCAGATAGTCGATCTTCTACACTTCCCCTGTCCTCAGTTTTAATGTTGTGACTGATCGGTGTATATGCAGCAACCCTAAAGCCCAGGTAAAGGCTGAAGAAGAGTGCTTGACTGATTTTTTTTGTTGTTGTTGTTTTTGTAAGAATATGGTGTCAAAGGTCTTAGATCAGCAAGCAAAGCGTCCCACTCTTCAGGTGCATAAATGCTGGATGCTATCTCCCCGCATTTTGAAAATGCTCTGAATATGGAGAATATTGGCACCTTGTGACCCGAGAGATCTGCTGGGATTGTACGTTGAGAGCTTGCCTGAAATGTACTGTGGAGCCAGGCCATTAAGGCCTTTGTATACCAGGAGGAGGATTTTAAATTGTAGTCTGAAAGCAATGAAGGTTATGGCTTTTTGTTATACTTATGCAATAACTAAGAAAAACAGCATCTCTAAACAGACCAGCCAGTAACTCACTTTAATTAGAGACACAGTTATGTGTGGCATTATGTTATTTTTACTGAGCCTGTAGAGTCAAACAAGTCATTCGTACTAATGAACCCACAAATAATTATCTCTAAACACTCGGCTCTGCTTGGATTTTTAGCATCTTTTAGTTGTTTTGTTTTTCGTCATCATTTTACTGTTTTCATTCACTCTCACTGCTCTCATCAGCATCAGACTCAACAGATAAACACAGCTCACAAATGAGTAAATGCACAAAGATGGCAACAAGAGGGGTAACCAATTAGCATCTAGATAAAGGCTACTGCAGTTTTGTGTCCACTGGATGTGGATAGAAACAGCAACAGCCCGACCAGCATGCACAATACCAGGTCCATGGAACTAGCTAACCTATCAAATACATCTGCCATGACCATAGACTGCACATAATAGATGGATGTAGTCTCCTGATCTAAAAAGTGAAATCAAGGCAGAAAGTGCAGAAAAAACATGTTGAGGTTAATTGGTGATTCTAAATTGTCCGTAGGTGTGAATGTGAGTGTGCTTGGTTGTTGCTGTGAGTCAACTGGGATAGGCTCCAGCCCCCCGCGACCCTAGTGAGGATTAAGTGTATAGATAATGGATGGATGAACCTTTTTCTGCATTTGGGGGTCACTAACACCACTGTTGCCATGGTCTTCCTTCAGATTCCTACTGAGGAAGTAATTCCTCCCGACATCCAAACTGAGATCTCCAGTTCTGTGCCCCTTCCACCCCCGATCATCCCAGAGACAGAAGACTCCACACCCAGTCCGGTGAGCGAAGCGTCCAGTGGATACATGTCGACCAGCATATCAACGGCAACTCTTTCAGAGGTTTACACTCTGAGCTGGGACCTTCCACCATCATGCAGCAGCAGAGCAGATGGCTTTGACGCAGTGCCAGATGAAGAGGAAGAGGAAAGTAAAGTGGCACAAAAAGACTTACCGCTTTTTGTCACCTCACAGTGCGACACTGGTCTTGAATCTTTTCATGCTGAACTGGAGCCTCAGGAGTCATTGTTGGGTTTGAATGAGCAGGCGCCTGCAGAAACGACTTACCAGCCTCCATCAGAACCAAACGATCCTGTGCCAGATTCACATCTGACTCAACAAGAACCAAATCTGTCTCCAGCTGTCCAGCTGAGGGAGGTAGAAGAGCCTGACTCAGTTGCAGAAACAGAATTACCAGGTCAGATCAAACAAGAACAAGACACGACAACTGGTCAAGTTGGATCAGAACAATTAGACAAATTAGAGACACTTAAAGATACAGTGGATGAACAAGAAAATGAAACCAAACATGCAGAATCACCACAAACACACCTTTCTAAACCAGAGTTTCCTTCGCCTGAAAATCTTGAGGTGGCTGCTATGAATGAGACAGAATGTGATCCGTCACTTCACAGTGAAACACAAGCAGCCCAAGAAGGCGAAAGTCAGTTGGAATCAGTTGTCCCACTGCAGCCAAAACAAGATCAGACAGCTTCTGAAGCTTCACCTGCTGCTCCAGAACCACCTGAAGAATCTGCTCCTCAAGCTTCATCAAAGGAACAAGCAACTTCTGAAGTCTCTGACCCTAACAGTGCCTCCACCCTGCCCTCATCTTTGGCCACAGATGAGGCCCAACAGAAAGCACCTTCTGATACTTCTGCCAAAGCTGATGCAGGTCCTGCACCTCCTGCGGTCGACACTCAGGCTTCCAAATCCTCAGCGGCAAACCCCTTCAAGATCCAGAAAGTGAAGTCTTCAGACCTCAAGTCCTTTCAGCGGATCCTGGGTGAGGAGGAGGGTATGCTTGGACAGGTGGGCCGGGCCAGCAGCCTCGGGGCTGGCCTCAACCTCTCTGTGCCAATGGAAAGCCTGGAGATCATCTCTGACTCGGAAGAAGGAGACGCTGCTGCTTCTGCCATCCTTCCTGATTGGTTGAAAGAAGGGGAGTTTGTGACTGTGGGATCCAATAAGAGTGGCACAGTGCGATATGTGGGACCCACAGATTTTGC
Organism: Stegastes partitus; assembly: GCF_000690725.1. NCBI lineage: Eukaryota > Metazoa > Chordata > Actinopteri > Pomacentridae > Stegastes > Stegastes partitus. The sequence goes on from NW_007578352.1 coordinate 248,219, forward strand.
AGAAGGTACCTGGGTGGGAGTAGAACTGGAGGTACCAGCAGGTGAGTTAGAGACTTGATTCCTTTCGCTAATCCTTTACTTTTTGCCATAGGCTGGGTGATACAGCTGAAAATAACAAAATGTTTAATTTTAGTCCATGTAAATGATTATTGATTATTTCAAATGAGTTGTTCTTTCTAGAGAACATTAGTAAAAGGTTTACTTTAGATGTAACTACTTGAGCCTATTAGCAAGGTACACAGGTAATCCTTTTAGCACTGGCATAACAATGTAAACCACAAATTAATAAATTACCCTCGTAAATAAAAACAAATGAAGATAAAGGAAGGATATTTTTAAAAACCTGAAGGAGTAGGGTAAAGCTGCTGGACCAGGTTCCTCCTGGTGGGTTAGGACCACACTGGTCGCTCCAAGCAACCCGACACCCAGTCCGCCTCCTAGATGATACACACCTCAAGTATTGTAAATTGGCTGTAGCACAGAGTCGCACCACCACGTGGAGCCTCTTACTGTTTCATACCTTCGTGACCAGAGAAGGCATCAAGCAGGAGAACACTGTGGGAGCTGTGCTGATAAAGGAGCACCGTGATAAAGACTTAAATGAGGCGTATTGATGTCAGGTCAGTGAACAGGTATGACATTACACTTGGGTAAACGAAGATATCAATCTACAACCTGGTGGAACATCGTACGCCAGCTGTTAGGGCTGTTTTCATGTTTCCATATGACAACAGATGTATACAAAGAAGTGGGTTTGTGCCAACATCAATCACTTAAAATGTCTGATCCTGATCTTAAATCTTAATCTTAGGGTATCCCTAATAAAGAGCCAGTGAGGGAGCATGACAGGGATTTCTCCACACAACCAAACTTTGCATTTTCATTGTATTTTCATTGCAGTTTACATCTGATGCATCACCCAGGCTCATGTTGCCAGTTAAAAATGTCAAACAAACCTTTATTGGTCCTCCTCCAGGAAAGAACGACGGCTCGGTGGGAGGGAAGCACTACTTCCACTGTAACCCTGGCTACGGGGTGCTGGTGAGACCAGACAGAGTGACCCGCGGAGGTGCCAAACGCCGCCGCCAGCAGCAGCAGCAGAAGCGCCGTAGTGCCAACCTGTCCGGTTCCAGCCCAAACCTGGCAGCTCTTACAGCTCTGGCCAAAGGTGAGGCTGGTGGAGCATCAACCGGCCGCGCTAGAGGAGAGAACCGCAAATCATGGAACAATTAGGAGGTCTGCTAAAGCGCTAACTGCCGGTCAACCATCATCATGCCCAACAGCTGGTTGATGGGATTATCGGGTGAGCTCGTAGAGACAGTGGAGGCACAGCAGTTTTAATTTGGGCAGGTTTACTACATGATGCTCTGTAAGTTTGGATGAGTCACTTCATGGTCCCCTGTTAGCTGTTTCCATTCCTACCTAGTGTACTTAGCAATTTAAAACTACAGAGAAATATTGAATGTTTCATCAGAAACTGTGAATGTTTTTTAGGTTTGTAAATGCTAATAACCATTTCTCTGTAATTAATGTCATTTTTTAAATGTATTTATTCCGGTGACATTAAATCACAATCAAAGCACTGCCTCAAAATCAGCACAGTTTTAGTGTATTTGCATAAGCAAGTCAATTATTGGAAAAAGTAGCTGAAGTTCACTGGATGAAACTCCAAAGGTTAGACAACATCTTTACACGCTCACATTTCTACAGTTTGACAGACGCCACACATCGACTTTAATGTCAGTTTCTATTTGTAAAGTTTGATCGAATGCTGTCGTTTTATTCGTGTGCCTTTTTAAATGCTATGACTACTACTCAGCCAATGTGCCTTAGTGATACACCACCTAGCTCTGTTATTGGTAGGTGGCAAACTGCTCACCAGCTGTTAAAGAGGCCTGTCATGGCTCTTGAATGTGTTTTTCTACTGTTGGACAAACTTGCACTCTTTTATGGTAAATTCTACTGAAATCTTGCAAAAGTTTTAAATCAGCTTTGTCTCTTTTCTTACCAAGCAAGTGTGGATTGGACGTGACTTGTTTTCACTAGTGAATGGTCAAATTCTGCTGTTGATTTGTCTGTAAGGATACGTGAGGGATTCTGTTTGTTGTAACGCATGTAGCGCTGATTTTTAAGGTGTTTTATACATATGCATTTAAGTCGACCATTTTTTGATCTCTTGGATGCTTATTTATTAAAAGATGAAGACAGGTGATGTTAATGAAAAGCAACAAGTTTTTATATTGATGATGTTCAATAAATTTCATATCTGGTGCAGATTGGAAAAAAATGTCAGAAATCGTGTCATTGATATAGCTTTATTCTCTTGTACATTATATATATCATACTAAAATAAACACAAGTTAAAAAAATGAACAAAGAAACTGTACAAAAAAATGTATATATACTACATCTTAATTACAGAACAGTCTACTGTCCAAAAAAGGCACTAAATTCTGAAATGGGCAATACAGTAATTTTGAACATAACTAGATTCGAGATTGATACAACAGCATTCAGTCCTCTTTTTCTGAGCTATATTGGGATGAGGTGGATGGTGTTTCACTTGGGAGTTTAGGGGGGAAACACGGAAGGACATGTAGACATGTTGACCCTGACACACCACGAGAGGGACGCCCCTTCGAAAAAAGTAACCACCGACACGACATCGGGTTGAGGGAAAAGCCTGTTTCAGTCGGTTTCCAGGTTTTTTTTTTCTCTTCCTGGAAGAAGCTCAGAATCTTCCGTCTGGGAGCGCCTGAGGGTTTCTTATTTTTCTTCCGCCCCGTTACCATTTCTGTCAAGCTCACATAAAATGGATTAAAACTTGCTAATTGGGCCATGGCATCTCTCAAAGTCGAAGGCAGTTCATTTAAAAGTGTCTTATAGTGAGAGAATAATCTCTAAATGCACTCTTTGTAGTCTTATTTCCCCCCCACACACACGCGTGTCTGATCTTTCTAACGTACAATATTCTGTGTACGGGAACATCACACCAAACTCCATAGAGAAAAATCCCTAAAATAGAAAAACAGTTTGCCTGTTAACTTCAAATAGTGTTTTTATCGTACATACGCTTTGTAAAGTTGCTATGTGCTCCTTTAGAGATACTTCAGAGCCTTAAAGGAGCAGTTTTGGGTGTCAACAGCGAGTTAGCCCACACATTTCACAAACCCACATCATCCAAAACACATTGGTTTCTAATAGCAGTCGGAGAAGAAGGAACTTTTTATAATAGAATCAGTATTTAGTCGTAAATAATGCAACTGTAGTTTACTATTCTTCTAAGCTATAGTGTATGAAGATCGGCATTGGAGGGAACAAAAAGCTAGATTTGTCTCAGGAGTTTGGTGTGGCGTCGTTTTAGAGACACTGGGGCTTTGATTTAATGTGATATAGTGTGAAGCAGCTGAACTGAAATGTTTTATTTTTCCACACCAGCCCCATTATTGTACACTGGACGTTTGCCATTTCAACGAAAGGCTCGGGGGGGGGAGAGGGAGAAGGTTTCAAGCTTAGTCAACAGCGATAATTTTCATAAGGTGCATCATATCGTTCGTCTTTCATAAAATAGCTTACGACCTCGGATACAAATAGGAAGAGGGGGGGACTGTTGTTCAGTCAAATAAGGGATGACAAGAAAAAAAAAAAGTTAAAATGATAATAGAAAAATAAGTCAGGAGAAATTAAAACAATTTAACAATAAAGCATGGTTCATTTCAAAACATATGTCATTCTTTTTTTTTTTTTTGTACATTACCATAAAAAAATGAGTATAAATACATATTGTTTTTTTGTTTTTTTTAGCTTTCAACCCTTTCTTTTCGAAACACAGGTCCCAGTTCTGAGTCGCTGTATCGCAGCTTCGTACATACTGAAGCAGTAGATTTAAATAGAGCTTTAACTAGACTAGAGCCCCGGACTGGGAGCGATTATACAAGCAGGAACCAGAAGTTAACAGCTTTAGAAGTGGACGTAAAAAATAACAAAAAAAGAAAAAACACTTTGAGTGTTTGTAACAGGTACGTCACCGCCGTCCAGGTCGGACTGTTTCAGACGTGAGGAACTACATGAGATTTCTGGTTTGGTTTAATCCTGCTTTGTAGAATATTGTCCCAGTTCTCCAAAACCATCGCTAAGGCAGGGGTTCCTTTACAAGGAGCAGTCTGACTTTTTGGGAAAAGGCAAGAATTCAATGAGAAGATCAACACCTGCTCTCATGTTAAAGTGAGAAGATCTGCTAGTTTGGTTTGAACTGAAGACAGATAAAAACTAAATCGTCCACCTTGTGATGCTACAGCTCATTAGTTATCCAACTGGATTTTGTACGTTTTATACAAAACAGTAGCTTAAAACACTATTTCACGTGTTGTGCGCTGTAAGCTACCTAATGCTAATTTTAGCTGAGCAGAAAGCACCTCAAAAGCTCCCAAAGTGACACATTTCCATCATCTGTTGAGGTATAACGAAGGCAGAGGAGGCCGCTGTGGACTTTCTTTCATGACTTATAAACTCAGACTGAATGTCACATGTTGACCCTCTGAACCCTGAAACTCACAGGCAGGTTTAAAAGGTGTGGTAACGAATCGCTTTTACCAGATTCTGGAAAACAATTCTGTGCTCCTTAGCTGCAACATACAGTAATATAAAATATTCAGTGACTCTCGGTTGAACTGCAGGTTGTGTTCACACAGAGCAGAGAGGAGACGAGAAGTGAAACACACCAACAATGCAAACAGTGACATATCATTCGTATGTAGTCACCATTTTTCCAGTCCTGGTAACATTTGTGGGTGCATCTGTTTATGATTTATGGTATGACTGCTGTGTCATATGGCACAATACAGTCACTTCTCTGTACTTCTGGTCTTGTGCTGTTTCCACAGAAAAATGAGCCCACAGGAAAAATGGGACAGAAGCAGGAACAACTGCTCAGGGTTCAGAGGGTTTATTCAGGAGCTTTAGAGGTGCTGCTAGACGGGATTTTTTAAAACTTTAAGAAAAGTTCGTGTTTCTCATGGCTATGCTAAAGTCCTTGTAGGCGAGTCTTCCCGCTCAGCAGCGATCCTATTCTGGGCTACAAACTCTGCAGAGAGCCAGAACAACACATTCCAACTGAATCACCAGTTACATCGGATTTTTTTTTAAAAAATGATTAGGAAGTTTGGTGACTTTGTCCCAAAATATGGTTTAAAAGGTGCTTTTTTTCCCCCACAAGTGATACTTCTACAAGGTGTAACGACACATTCACCTGTTCCAAAGATTGAGACTTTTTGGGGGGAACAAGAACGACGTGTGTCGTCCGACCGCCATCTTTGGCATTCAAGAATTTTGAATTAAAACTTGTGGGAGAATTCTGGATGTGGTAAGTCTGTCCCTTTGTTCCAATAAGAGAGGCGTCCATCTTCTCATGTAACTCTACCCACCTTCCCAAAAAATTTCACACCATAATTTTGATTTCTTCACCCAAATTTCTCGACACCCGTCAACAATAAAAACTTGAATACTTGACCATAGTGTGGCGGGCTTAGAGCAGAGTGACTGTCAGCCAGAGATGGTTTTGGAAAAGTTCCACTCCGGGCAAAAAAACAAAAAACAAACAGTGAAAAGTCATTTCTAGCATCACCACTTTAAGTGTCTTTGATTCCCTTCAAGGTGGTGGTTTTACCTTTGAGGCTACATAGATGATTAAAAAAAACAAAACGCCTCAAAAGCTCTTCTGATAATCTTAACCATTTCCAGTGTGGATTTAGTCTAATTAGATATTTATTTTTTTTAAAAAAGCACATTACTTAGGCTATTATAAAGAGGCAGCGTCACAGAAGTAGTAAATAGCTTAGGGGTATTTTATCGTAACATATCTGGCTGCTAATACCTATTATCTTTAGCGACACAGGCCTGCTGTAGTGTCGAGCCCACGCCGGCTCGAGAGGCTTCAAAAACCCTACGTATGCCAAAGGAGTTACGTTTTGAAATCGCTTTGGATTAACACCTTTCTCAGATCAGTCTTAGCTTAGCGCCGTCTTTTCCTTTGGCATGGATGACATTTAAAAAGAAAAAAACAACAAAAAAAACAAACAACAAAAGAAATAAAAAGCACAATTCCCCTTATTAGATAGCTTAAAAAGTTTGATTATCACATTGATCCTAAACTGATCCTCACAGCCTCGAGTACTTAACAATAGTGTCACCAGGGAGCTAAATACAAAAAAGGCAGAACGACTGTTAATCCAGTCACAAACTGGGCCGAAAGACAAAGAGGAAGAGCGAGTGGATGAACTCAAACCAGTGCTGCTGCTGTTGGATAGAAGCCGAATTTTCTTATTAACGTGTGCTGAAAGTGTTTCTTTGTGCACCGACTAATTTTTCAGATCCTCGTCGGCTTTGGCTGAAGTCTGGAATTTAAGGCGACTTCTCGTTTTCAGCAGAAATTTTGTTGTTTTTTTAAATCCAAAATAGCAGCTCTACTGTCGGGAAACAACAACTAAAAAGCCATTCCACGGAGGAATGATAAATATAGAGGGTAAAAGACAGTGACTGGACAGTTCTTGTCTGCCGATATTATTCCTGCTGACTGCCTCGAAGCCAGAGAGGGAGGAAGCTTTATTCCCCGAGACGACGGCTGGAGGCTGCTCTTCCGATGAATTGCACGATGAGGAGGTGAGTTCGAGGGGTAAGATAAGTAAGTAGGTAGGTAGGTAGGTAGGTAGGTAGGTAGCGCACCATGAGGTGAGTGTGACTGAGAACCATAAGAACCATATATATATATCATATATACAGTACACGTTATTTTTCTGAGGTTGACGTTGAGGTGAGATAGACTGAGGAATCGGCTCAGACAACCAGGCTGGAAGAGGGGAGGTAAGGGGGGGAGGCAGAGGGGGAGAGAAGAGGTATCCTGTGAGAGGAGAGAGAGAGAAAGACAGAGAGAGAGTCCCAGACACCCATTTGGGGGAGGTTAGAGGCCTGGGTCGCCCCCCGTTTTTTTTCTTCTTTCCACAGAGGAGGTCCTATAGTGACCCATTTCCTCCAGCTGTGTCAATACATTGAGTTGGGTGGTGGAAGGGTGGGGGGAGGAGGGTAATTACTGTTTACATGGACCACGAGGGAGGAGGGGAGAGGAGGAGGAGGAGGGGGGAGGTAGAGAGAGAGAGAGACGTTGGCAGGGGGCTGGCTGAGGGACAGATTTACTAAGTAGCATCATTTTGGTCTCTTTTTTTTGTTGTTTTTTTTATAGCCTCCCCGCCCACCATCTTTCTAACTCCTCCTTCCCTTTTTTCCCATCGCGACTCCGGTTCTCTCTCTTCCTTCCCCCCGTCCCCCTCCCCGGTCGTTCCAGGTCCTGTGCAGTTCATTCGTCCTCCAGGGACTCGGTCTTGATGTCGTTGGGGACCCCTCCGGTTCTGGACAGGGCCAGGATGGTGTGGTTGACGGCGGCCATCTCCACGGCCAGAGAGATGGGGTCCTGGTGCTCGCTGTGTGCTGCGCTGTCGTCCTGGAGCCAACGGGAAAAAACAAGAAGGTTTAGAAGGACTTCACCTCATCGGGATTTGGTCTGTGACTTTTATATGGAGCTTCAAGACTCCTGTGTTTGAAAATGTTAAATATCAGACGGGAGCGCTGGTTGGATTAGTTTTGGGAGGATCTTTGGTTGGCAGCTCCTCTGTTCACAAAACTAGAAAAAAAACAAAACGTCTATCCTTAATAAGTTAAACTGGACTGCCTGAACAAAAGACCAAAGACTTCATTGCACGCTGTAGTTTCAGTGTTACAAGGATGATGCTCTGTTGTCTCAAAGTCTTCGTTTATCACAGCATCAAGGTGCAGAATGTGAAATGTCCGGGGCTTTAGTCACTCTTCACTCCCGTGAACACAAAATTACACCATTTAGCTAAAGCATAAATTAAAAAAACTGAAAGACGTGTCAGGTTTTCATCCGTCTGGTGCCGTTTGATCAGGAAAAATAACCAAATCCAGGCTTGAAATTGTGATACTTTTAAAAATGACTTAAACCTACATGTTTTATTTAAATATCTGTCAAAAGAAACATTTTCCTCAAACCAGATTCTGTAAAAAAAAAAATAATTCTGAGCTCCTTGGTGCAACCAGAAAGCCATTAATGACACTGCTGATAAAAATTCAGGGACTTGTTGGTTGAACTGCAGGCTGTGTACACGCAAAGCAGGTAGGAGAGAAGTAATGAAACAAATTCAGAACGTAAGTAGTCGCATTTTAAGCCTCTGTGACGCGAATGAGTTTTAAAGGCACGCTACGTTTTTAAAAATAAATTATTATTTTGAAATTGTATTTAAAGTAGCTCCTTTATCTGAGCCAGAAATTATAAAAACAGAAAAAAAAATCTTCAAATGTTCTACTTTTTAAGTCTTTGAACTATTCAGACAAGTCTGGACACAAATCGAATGTGAGCAGTAAGATGTCTATCCACAGAGCCACCATCTCCCCCAGTAATAGTAACACCTGTGGGCACTTGAAAACTGTTGTACATGTCAATGGCAGGCTTTTTCAATTTTTGTAAAATAATTAAACAAAGAAATTCAACTTTAGTGGCTCAGGTGGTAGAGCGAGTCGGTCAATGATCGGTGGTTAGATGTAACCTGTGTCGTGGTCGTTGTGTCCTTGACACTTCACCCACCTTGCCTGGTGTGAATGCGTATGAACGGATTGTTTGAGGTGGTGGTCAGAGGGCAGAATGGCAGCCACACCCCTGTCAGTCTGCCCCAGGGCAGCTGTGGCTACAATCTACCACCACCAGAATGAATGCGTGTGAATGAATAACTAACAGTGTAAAGCGTCTTTGAGTGTCTAGAAAAGCGCTTTATAAATCTGATCAATTATTAGTTTACATTTGTTATGCTGCACAAAAACCACGTTTGATTTCGCTCTCCTTCCTGTGATTTTTACATAGAAGTGCAGGAGTTAATATCAGCATAAAAAACTAGCCCACGGTGAGTAAAAACGTGTTGAGAATAAATAAGAAACTGCCCAGGGCTCAGAGGGTTAAAGGCCCCCGTGGAGTTTTACTGCAAGTCTGCACAGGAGGCTCTTCAGTCATCCATCTCGCGGCCGTCTGACGGAGCAGAAACGCTCCTATTTTAATCAAACCAACTGTCGACACTGACGGCACAACAGTTTGTGTTTTACACAAAGGCCATATGCTCACACCTTCTGTGTAGACACGGCTTTAGAGTAGGAGTTCCGCTACAGAGCAATGTTTAAACAAGTGTTTCTCTGCTTTGTTTGGACTGTGCACGCTGGCTACAGGTCCTGCTGCTGGAGTCTGCTGTTCTCCATGCCTTCAGGAGGGATCTTTCATGCGAGCTCGATGATAAAATGGACAAGGGACGGCAGGCTGAAAGGTTGTACGCTGCGACCGCCTGTAAAAAGTTAAAACTATGCAGTGGGAGAAGCAGCCGTCCAGTTCTGTGTAAGGGCTCAATGATACACATGAAGAAACAAAACATAAATGTGAGAAAGCAAACATGATCCAGGCTCCAACATGAAAGAACTAACATCCAACATGTGTGGGTGTCAGACCTGAAGGACAGACTGAACTCTGGTGGGAAAGACTGAGATGATCACACTGCAGGGATCATCCATACCTTATAACTCCATACATGGAGATTACTGAGCCAATCCTGCCGCTGTGCAGTCAATCCACCAATTCTGTTTCTCATTAGCTTCATCATTTATTTAACAAAGGACTCTGTGGCCTATATTGTGTTTCATAACAGCACAAACGCACGACGACAAACTATACAAGTGAGAATCTCAGGCTGTATGTGATGTCATTAAGGAATAATTAAAGTGTCAGAATGGAAAGCTGCTTCTTTCAGGGGACGATTTCTTTTTATTTGCCAACAAGACTGAAAAAAACGACATCTATCTTTAGTAACTTAGATTTGCCTTTATTTATGGGGCCTTTTTTTGACATTTAAATCTGGGGTATGCAGCATTCTTTTGCATCATTGCGCAAAAACTCACTTCATTTGAGTAATCTGAGAAAAACACTAGACTTTTGCTGATCAGGGAGTTCCTGTTGGCTTCTCTACACATGCAGATGGGCCTGGATGGTGGAAAACTGGCAACAACTGCCTACACTGTAAGTTAAATGTTCCTTATAGCTGCAGCTGTGGATAAGTCACTTCCGTATGTATATTCATGTTTACAATAAAGCTTTTGTTGCACATGTGTATGAAGCACATGCATGAGTCCGTGCTCGTCTGTTGGTAGGAGCTTAGGACAGAAAGAAAGGCTCCAGGTTTCTGCCTACCCCGGCTTTAATTGAGATTTGTGCCGTGTTGAAAATGTTACAGAAACGCTGCGAGGTCTAACCTTGTCAGATTGAAACTAGATGACCACGGGCTTTATTCACAATTACATGACAAGATGCATGTTTGAGAGTGTCAGCTGATTAACAGACTCCTGCAGCCCAACAGCTCAAAGGAGACATCCTGTTGAAACTCTGTTTCACAATCAATCATCGTGGCCTAAAACTCTGTATGATAAAACGAGCTATTTTAGGTTCAACACGATGGCGTCGCAGCTCAAAGCGGTAAATAACCTCCATTAGATCTCCTGCAGTAAATTCTTCATGGGTTTTAAGTTTGTAGAAAGAAACGATTTTCGACCACATTGAGGTGACAGGAGCCAGAAAATCAGCGAGCAGTGACACCGAGCGTCTAATCAAGTTTTGAGCGACGTGCCGTTTGATTACTGTATACAGCTATTTAAAGAAATGCAATCAGAGCATTATTGAGGTGGAGGAGGAACGGCCTCTTTTAACCTCCATCTGATTTAACTGTGAGTCTCCTTTTTGGATTCTAAAGCAGAGCGGAGCTTCTTGCGGAAACATACAGCAGCATAATTGATGAACCAATGCTGGGCTTCCAAGGGTCACAATCTAATCCACAGATCATACAGAATCAGTGTCGCGTTTCTGCTCGTCTGTGTGTGGGGGTTACCTGTGTCGGTGAGGTGGGCTCCAGTCGATAAAGGCCAAATGGTCGGCTGAGAGGTCTCTTGTCAAAATAGGGGAGGTCACAAGCCTGGAGGCGTTTCAAAAGGACAGGATTACTCAGTCAGCTCACGTGTAGCTCGATAAATACTTCAAAATCTGCACAATTACTTTTACAGTTTGACAGCAGCGCTTAAAAAAACGTGTTCATCACTCCCCGTTTGCATGCTGTGCAATTAAGAGCACAGCAAGAGAGCTTAAACCAGAGAGAGAGAAAAAAACACTCTTCATCTGCAGGTTGGCTTAATAATACAAAGCAATTCTACTTGCTTCAGTTTTGTTTCCATTGGTAACAAGAGAAGCACAGAGGGAGAATTTGGTAATTAAGGTACGATTCCTCGCAAAACACAGAACTTTATGTTCTTTCTATATTTAGTGATGGGTATATTAATCAGAAGGAAAACAGCAGTTCAAATATTCTCGCACTTTCTATGCGAATTTGTGGACAGTAATGTGCCAGCGAGGCCACGAGGCTCACTGCCGATTTCAATTATTAACACAGCTTTCGACAAATACAGACAGAAAAAAATACACAAGCAGCAAAAGGCAACTGGCGCATTGTTTGGTTGAAATGGACGACATGTAAAATGTGTGATCAGAGTTGAATTTAACAGTTGCTGAGCCTTTCTCCAAGGTGAGGACATGGATATGAAAGACGGGTAAAAGGCTGATCCAAAGAAATAAATATAAATGCTTGTGGGAGAAATTAAAATCTTGCAAAGTATATCATAAAAAGAAAACATGGAGCTGTAACGTAAGAAGCAGTGACCGCTTTCTCCTTCCTTCACATTACGGCGTGGCGCATTAATCTGATTTGTGTGTCTTTAGGGATCCTGAATCGCTCTCTACCTGCTCTGAGAAGTCGTTGCCATCGATGTCATCGCTGTTGGAGTGTCCCCCTGGACTCTGGACATCTATCCCATGACTCTCCAGGATTGTGGCTTCTTGGAGGAAGAGGATGGATCATTAGATTTACGATGAATCAATACATTCTCCAGCACAGTGAATCCAAGCCAGAGGTTTGTGGTTGCAGAGCAGCTCAGAAAACTTCGATCTAAAAATGTATACTGACCTATTGGATCAGCTAAAACACCTGACCACTGTGTAAAACTACACAAAAACTAGCTTGCAAGTGAACTGAACCGTTACCTGGGAAAAAGCTTAACATTATGAATAAATGGTAGAAATAGCTAGAGCTAGAGGAATATTTATTGATTTGTCAACATTTTGGGTAAGTAGTGCGACATAAGCTATTAAAAAAGCTACAAGTAACAGATAAAACTAAAGTAAAATATTTGGCTAACAGTTGTAGCTAAACGGCTAACAAAGAAAGCTAATGGAACGCATGAATGCTAAAACTTAAAAGCGGTGGTGAATGGTTAAAACAGACAGCTGATATTAAGCAATGGATTAATGTTCCACATATTTAGCTCCAAGTCATGGATATGCAAAATATTTTTAATGAAACTTTTTGGATGAAACAGCTAGAAGAATGGATAAATGGCTGAAAGAGTTAGCTAAAGATGCTAAGGAAATGGTTGAAATCTTTAGCTTAAGGTTTTAGCTAAATGGTTGAAAAAGCTAAAATAATAATAGTTAAATGCTGGAAATAGTTAAAAGTAATGGAAACCTGGCAGAAATAGATTATTGGCACATATTTATCAATGGATAAATAGTTTAATCATTTAGCTGAAAGTAGCCAAGTGTTAAAATACGTGGGGGGGAGCTAAAATAATGGGTAAATTGCGAACATGTTTACCTAAAAGTAGTAGCTAAATGGCTGAAACTGTTAAAAGTAATGGACATGTAGTTAAAATGAACATCGGAAAGATTGGATGGGTCCATGTTATGGCTGACATATTTAGTTAAGAGTAATGATAAATAGCTGAAATAAACAGTTGAAATAGCTAAAAGAGTGTATAAATGGCTGGAAAAGGTAGTTAAATGTAATAAATAAATGAAATATTTATCTAAAAGTCACAGCTAAGTGGTGTAAATACCTACAAGGAGTAGATATATGGTTAAAATAGGGAAAGTAAGTTAGCTGAAACAGACATCTAAAGAGCTAAAAGTAGTGATTAATGGTTGCAACAAACAGCTTTAAGTAGTGGACAAGTGGTTGAACTATTTTTGCTAAAACTAATGGATATACAGCGGAAAGGGTTTAAAGCATAAACGAGGTTAGCTAAATAAAATCCAGACTTAATATCAAGCTGGAAGAAGTAGAAAAATTGTTGAAAATTGTGCAAATCAATGGCTAAATAGTTGAAAGAATAGATAAATGCTGGAAATAACTAAAAGTAATTAAATGGTTGAAACACACGACTACTGGATTAATGATTTCCATATTTAAGTTGAGGATAAGCGGCTAAAACATCCAACTTTTGTTCCTCTGAGTAGTATGGATATTTAATCAAACAATCCTAAACACCAGCTTAATTACATGAAAAAATCAGATTATCAAAATATCTTATGTAATTACCAGTGACTCAATGCAACAACACCGGTGGAGCAGAACCCCACCAGATGTGAAATGTGCTCACAGAGATTCTGTTCCTGAGTTATGATATTGAATAATGGCAACAAAAAAAAGAGTTTTTGCAGAACATGATGTGACAGGGAAGTTAAACTCAGACCTTTTAGAACTAAAATGTCATCGCTTTAACATTTTATTTATGTATAATAGACGTTTGTGGGAAACTTTGTCATAATTAGCATATGAATTCTTGAAAAAAATAAACTCTTTTGTGAGGTTACAGTAACCTTTGACTTTTAATTACCAAATTCTAATCGGTTCATCCTTGAGTCTGACAGAATATCGTGGGCACCGAGGCGTGAAGCAGGTTGGAAAGGCCTGTCACCGAGGATGCAAATGACCACACATTAACAAAGTTTTTGACCAAATTACACCGAGTCTCTTCTTCGTCTTCTCTAATGAGCCCTTTGGCTTCTAAGTAATGGAGGTTCTATTTTAAAAATCTAATTTTCATCGAGGTGTGTGGTTTGTTTAATTCCACAGCAGTTATGAGGATAGTTAGCCAGAGGTCATAACAGATATTTGGTGACTAACAATTATCAACCTAATTACACCGCTAGAATGATGCAAATAATAGTGAGCCATCAAGAAAAGCACAAGAAAATTGTTCTAATTGTTGTTATTAAATATGAAAAAAACGCTGTTAGCTCAATGGAATGTAATTAAACATGCAGAGTTCTGAAACTAACAGTCTCAATGGACTTTAGTGGTCCCACCCCAAAGCCACATTACCAATGTTAGCCCTTCTCTTGATCTCTTTGCGACGGTTGGCGAACCAGTTGTAAACTTTCAGGGAGGTGACCCTCTCCAGATCCGACAGCTTCTTCCCTGGAAATAACAAAAAAAGAAAGAAAGAAAATCGCATGATGACGATTAATTACCGACTGTCACGACAACGACCTTTCCCCCCCCTCCGTTTGCTCTAATCGTTTTATTTTACTGTGCTTGTTTTTTGCCACCCGTCTGTTCCCACAAGCTGTGACTTGTTTTTTTTAAATAAAATTGTTGCACATACATTTCCAGCTGATGAAGTAATTGTTTCAGCTTCATAACACTTATACGTGAAGAGCTCTTCACAAAGTTGCACGGATTATATTAGAATACAGAAGCTTCATACATGAATCGTGTCATCCATAGGACTTAAAATGCTTACAATGTCAGGGTTATTCTTATAACACGGTGTCCTTGTTGGTTTTTTTGTGCTGTTACCTGGTTTCTGAATTACAGCATTGCAGGCGTTTGCTATCTCCTCCCTTTTGGCCTCGTCTGGATACTGGTTGTCGTTGAAGTAGCTATAAATAGCGGAAGAGTCACACTGATTAAATTAATTTCACTACACAAGGACGATGTCAACAATCGTGAGTTACTGCTGTTTGATATGTATGCGGTACAACCGAGCCAATATTGAGAGTGTATGACAGGCTTTATTTCCTCGTTGTCCAGGCTGCAGTGTCTCCGTTACTCCTTGAGGAAATAAAAAGTTATGAAACAATCCTCTGCTAAGTTCCATATTTTCTTCTGCCCTCACCTCTCCATCACAGCCAGACACTCTTTTCTCCAGGTGAAGCGACTTCCCCGACGCAACCTGAAGGTTCCAGGGGCGGTGGTGAGGGGAGGCGGGGTTTGCCTCCACTCCATCTCCTCCAGAGGCAACGGAGCCGGTCGCATGTTCAGAGTGGCACCTGGAGCAGCAGAATCTCTGTTAAATTTGCAATATGCGGCTTTAAGATAAGATAAGATAACCCTTTATTAACTCCACAGTGGGGAAACTTGCAGTGTTAGAGCCGCAAAGGGGGAAGTGTAAAAACAAACAACAATACTGATATTGTACAGAATGATTGCACAGACTCTTTCGCACAAATTCCTAGACAGTTGTGAACAACAGTTTGCAGAAACTTGTAAAAACCAAGTACATTATGGCAGTCTTGAGTTTGCTGTGCAAGAAGGGAGCCCTTCCTCTATAAAACAGCACCTTAAAACTCCACTCAAGTTTGCTGCTGATCACACTCACAAAGAAAAGGCCTTCTGGAGGCACGTTCTGTGGTCAGATGAAATAAAAATGGAGCTATGTGGCCAAACAGACCAGAATTATGTTTGGAGCGGAGAGGCTGAAGCTTTTCACCCCAACAACACCAAATGTACTATCAGGCATGGTGGTGGCAGTATTATGCTCTGGGCTGTGTTGGTGCCAGTGGAACTGATGCTTTACACAAAGCAAATGATGAAGGAGGAGGATTATCTCCACATTCTACAGGAAAACCTGAAATCATCAGCCAGAAGATTGGATCTTAAAAACAGCTGTGTGTTCGAACAACACAATGACCATAAAAGCTCATCAAAAGTGGTACAGAAATGGCTAAATCAGGCTAAAATTAAGGTTTTAGACTGGTCTGCTCAACAGTCTTGACTGAAAACCCATTAATAGTGTGGACCATGAAAAAGAAACAAGTCTGTGGCTGAAAGCCAACACATTTAATTTAACTGCACAAATTCAGTGTGTTCAAAGATAGATCCATGAAACTTGCCAGAAGCTTGTGGATGGCTACCAAAAGCGCCTAGTTGAGGTGAAAATGGCCACGAGATATTTAACCTGATATAACCAAGTGCTACGTTAGTAATATACCAAGTATGTATGTATGCTAATATACACAGCAGTTTTTATCATATTTCCAAAACATCTACAATAAATATATGAAAGAACCCAAATGCATGACTGTTCTTTGTGACAAAATCTTATGGGTTTCAATGATTCCATTATACGAAATTAAGAGTTACAGGAGTCACTGAAAACTCAAGACTGCCATGATGTACACATGGGCTTTACAACTGTGTGTACACTTTTGTTCACAAAAGAAACTGATATTACTCAGAGACTTTCTAAATGTACAAAATATTCACAAGGCACATGTCTGAATGCCTTGGTGTTGTGTGTTTCATACACTTCTCATCATGGTGTTTACATGGTGTGTACACAGCTTTTGTCTATAAATAGAACACAAACAATGTGGTTTGGACTGATCCAGATCTGAACACAATGGATCATTTCGAGCCATGTTGTAAAAAACAGAGGGGAAATGGAGAGGAACGAGGACGGAGGTAGGAGTGACAGAGACAGTAAATCTGCTTCATGCTAAATGTCTAAATATGCTAAGTAGCTAAAAATCAATCTTTCTCCAGAACTGCAGACTCCACCTTTAAGTTCCAACTGAAAATGGTTTACTTGTCAGGAAGAGTCAAGCCACAATAAGCAGCAACACACAGTCTGCAGGTGTGCTTGTGGTTTGGAAGCACAAACTGTGCCAGTAGCAGTCTAAGAACAATGTAGTAATAATGTGTTTAGTGGCTGTTTTGACAGATGAACTGAGCACAGCACCACCTCGGCCAAGAAGCCCTTCCCCGCCTCATGAAAATGTATGTGAGAACGTACAGCGCCTTTTGCTAATCTCACAATATATTCTGTTTATAAACTGGACTGAATAGTGCTGACGAGGACGGCGCTGCCTCGTCTCAAGTCATGACCACAGCAGAAAAGAAAACCACACAAAAGGTTTGATTTGCTCTCAGACGCATAAAGCTAGCCGCATTACAGCTTAAAGCCTGGATACATTATGGGCACGGAGGCTCACGTGCTGCATCATAACATAATCTGACGCGGACATTGTCAGCGAGGCCTAACTGGGTCAACCCTGCCACAGCCCAGGTTATCAGAACAGTATGAATGGGGCATCAGTTTTCTCTGCAGCAGTGATGGAGGCGTGTGCGCGGGGCTGGGCTGAGCTGGGCCGGGCTCAGTCTGGCCATAAATAGCATAGAGCAGTTTCCAGTGCTGACGGTGTTGGCAGGGCTCCACCGAGGAACATGCCGCAGAGGACGAGGCGTGGGATGTCTGCTGCCCGGCTATAGGTTGATACAGCGCGCACAGGCCTGTATGTACACATGCACAGTCTGGATCCAGAGAAAGCATCTGTCCGGCTGGGTTTTTTTTTTTTTTAACCATTTACAGTCCAGTGTGGCCCTTTTTGTCATTGGTTTGCCTTTAGGTGTCTCTTCACAGCCTTGAATATTACTTTATCAAGACAAACCAAGTTGTTTTTTGTATCTATATAGACATATAGCCCGTGAATTTTTTAAAAATCACAGGATAACACTACGGCTGCACTTTGGGAAACACAAGAGGTCAGAGTTTGGAGTTCTTGGACAATTTTTCCGTCCACATCTCAGAAGCCTAACAACCTTATGGAAAGGAAATACTTAATAAAAAAAGATATTGCAGCAATTACGTCACAAAAATGAGACTTGACTCACTAAAGACATGACGACATCAAGCACATTCAAGTCTCAGGTTCTGACCGAGTCAACAACTAAATAGAAAATAAGACAGCAACAGGCAGGTCAACAAATGACAAATAACTTAAACTATTCTGAACAATACACATGTAGCTAAATCCCAAACTACATCGTGTAAGTGATTATGGAGCTTATTTTGCAAATTCCCTGCAGGATTCGGTTCTATTATTGTGTTACTGCACGACAGCTGTATGTTTAAAAGTAAGCAATCAGTCTTTTTCCACCTCTGGCGCTGAATCTAAAACGCTTCATCGCCTTAGTTCTCTGGTGGTCTGGTGTCATAATTATCCAGTCATGGCTCGCTTGTTGCCACCATTTTGCATCCACAAAAAGAACAACAGAGTAGTTTTCTTTTAGGGCAACAGGGCATGCAGCAGGTTTCACAGGGTGCCATGTGTTCTTTGTTGGTTTTTTTAAAGATGTGTAATCAAGATGCATAATAAGCAGAACTACAACCAGAAGTAATCATCTTGTCAGTAATCTCTGGTGGCAAACTGTATAGCGGAAATAATGCCTCTAAACATTTCTGTACTGCAGTTTCTTCAGCTCAGACTGTCAAACTTTCTTCCGACTTCTGTGAGGTTCATGAGGTTATTTCATCAAATATTAGTTAAACTGGGATTTGATCCACAGGATAACGCTAATTGAGAGTAAAATAAAGAAAAACGGGCAAGAAACAGACTTGAGTAACGCTTCAGAGATCAACCGGAATCGCTAAATGCAAGTTCACAGACCATCTGAAACGGCACCGAGGGAGCGAGCGATACGGCGGAAACCATTCAGAAGATAAAAAGAACAGGACAGCTAAGATTAAATTTGCAAAAGGCCATGCGAAAAAAAAAAGAAAAAGGAATAGTGTCATTTCCAGATGAAAGTCAATAAAAAGTTAGTGTGGGTGTGACATGATAGAGCGGTTACTTGATACCACATGAGCACTAACGTCCTGAGCAGCTGGTTCGATTCACGGCTGGAGACTATTTGCTGCACGTCATTCCGCTGCTCCCCACATTTCTTGTCTCTCTCCACTGTTTTTATTAACTGAAGGCATTAAATTGAAGAAACAAAAAATCTTGTGTGGAGAAACCCCGGTGAAGAACTCAAGGCTGCACTGTGGGTAAAGTACAGGTGGGAGCATCTGGGTTTATTCTCGTAGCTGTGCAGGTGAACTTTTGCTTTTTATTGATTTATTGGATGCAAAGCTAACGAAATCTGCCAAAAATATATTGAAACGGCTTCATAAAGATTTCAGAATCCAAATGCTGTCTGTTGAATATTTTTGCCTGGGAGAAAATCAAAGTCTAACGATGGACCTCCAGAGCCCCGAAAAAAACATCCCGTGGAGCGCTTAAAGGATGCCGTGGAGCAAAGTGTCAGCTCATTGATGCTCTAGGTTGGATAAACTAAAAGCTAAAACGTGGAAGAAACTTTCATCACAGCTACAGACGCTGTTCAAATCTAGAAATTGTCAAAAAGTACAGCAAGCGGGCAAACAGGCAAACTAGATATTGAAATATAATGGTTTTCATTGAAGCCACCTTTTGTGTGTCTACATGCTCGTTCTAAATCGTGGATTTGTTGTTTTATTATTTGAAATCGAGCCAATTTTTGTGTGTAGAGGGATACCACTATCTTTATTTTCTTGTCGAATACAATAAAATCTTGGTCCCACTGTACACTGACACTGATATAATAGCCTGCACAGTGTAGAAATATTGCTTGTAATTACAACACTGTGTCATTATGGCAGAACTTATCACTTAAAGTAACACAGACCATCTTGATCCGACTGGTTATTCCATTAGCATCAAGTTAAAATACGCAGACATCTGTTGGTGCCTATGCATCAGCCAAAACCAGCCAATTATTAGATTGTTTCATTTTCAGTACAGTACGTTCATTTCTTGAGATTGTCTGACTTTATAATTACAGGAAATATGTTGCACAAGAAAGCACTTTACAGCTTTGCTACTTGTGGTTATTGGGACAGACTGAGTGACTCAACTTGAACTTGGAGGAAGAACAAAAAAAAGAAAAAACACATTAGAAGGCTGTACATGAGTAACACACATGATTTTTGCACAGTATTTATTAAGAAAGCTAGCTTGGTATCAGTTTTTAGAACATGAATTTGTGCGATTAGTGTTAGTTCTTTAGCTTTACTATGTTAATACAGGATTATTACTATGTTATTATTAATCATTACTGACTGAGCTGTATTTTTGCGTACGCTTCTGTTCTAGGCTGCTGATGTTTATATGGTTTTGAAAGATTAAAAAACACTAAGTAGGACAAGTAGGAATGGTATTTGTTGGAACATTGGTGGTCTTAGTTAACACAACTAAAACATATTTTACCAGACAAACCAAAGCTGAACAAAAAAAATTGAAAAGAACATTTTTGTCAGAAATTGCAAGAAGACTCATAATTGCAGTCAGAATGATTGTGTTTTTTCATGTCTTTTCAAATGAAAAAAATGTAAATTAAAAAGACGATTTTTGCTGCAGTATCTACCAAACCATCATGTTCCTTTTAGTCCAGTGAATACAATCTCTAAATTGCAGCTACTGCAATTTGTATATAACACTTGGCCATATTTCTGTGATATTTTCATCATTACTATTATTGTTCGGTCCGAGGACAAACTGCTAAACGACTGATTTCCCAGAGTGCTGCTATGTTGGCAGGAGAGCACATTCCTTTATATCCTCTGGTTGGAGCTGCACATTAATGATATTTGTTAGACCACAACAGCACTCAAATTTAGCAGGAACAAACAGCTGCTGTTACTGTCTTATCATCCTCCTCCGTCTCCAATTCGTGTTTTTGCTGACATTTAGGATACTACATAGAACGGCGGCATCATATAGATCGCATCCCAGCAGCACATATACCACAAAATGCTCGCCACTTATCTCATTAACGGTGCAACAGCAAACTGCGGGGAATGGAGTGTTATCCTACTGTGCTAACTTTCTTTCCCTGCTGCAATTAGTGAGGCAAACTCTACTGCTAGCTTTACAACAGAGCTTCAAACTCTCTTCGTTTGGTCAAGCAGACGTTCACATGAGCAATGAAACGAAACTGGTTTCTCACATAATAACACGGAGAAACTTTATGTTGCACACCAGGTACCTCGTCGCCACATGTACATACCATAAAGCACATACACAATGCACATTTGAATGCAGGACAAATAAAAAAGAAAACAATCACAAATGAAAACCACATGTGCAAGGCTCCAACATCTATGCATTAAATTAGATTAGACAGATTAGATTAAGTTAAATAGTACTGACTGTGGTGACTGAAACAGTCGTTCTGGCACTGCTCTGTTCATCCTAAATATTTCGTTTCGTTGCCCAATCTTGGCACAAACTGCATGGAGCAGGAAAAACTCTGATTCGCTTCCAAATTTTGCCACCATTTTTAACCACAGCCCTTCAACGCACAAACAAACCGTGGGGCCCTTCTTTCCTTTCCCTCTCTGGACTGCCAACTGTCAAATAAGGGCAAAACGCCAAACAAATATAAAAAGAAGCGAGCGGTGTGTGTGTGTGTGTGGGGTAATGAAGCCAGATGTACCTGGTGTGGTTTTCTCCAGCGTGTACCAGCGGTAGAAGGCTCTCTTCTTCTGCTCGCTCAGGTCGGAGCCGTGCTGCAGCAGCCAATGGGAGATCCTGCTCTGGCTGATGCCTGGAAAGCAGCCAGACGCTGAATTACGACAGAGTGTTTCGCATCAAGCTCCACCACAACTTGTATACAGCCCTTGGAAGAATTCAAGGGGAATAAAAGAGGGGGAAAAAGGGTTTTCTCTCTCCTGGATTTATTTCTTCTCCGATCACTTGTCTGGTGCACAAGCAGCGGTAACAGAAATACAGCAGGATGCTTGTTTTTTTTAGTGGCTCCCGGTTAAACTTGATATTATCAGTTCACTGAGAGGGGTTGGGGAAGGTTGATACCAGTATTTGCACCCTGATTTTATTTTGATGAAGAGAAGTGTATTCGTCACAAGCTCTGTCAAGTTAAGTGCACTCCAGCGACCCACACTAGAACTCCTACATGTTGAGTCACTGGTTTTATCTACAGATTTTACATTTTCACCCTCTGAACAGACCAGTGAGTTTGAAGGGCATGTCACCTTTAAAAAAATAAAATAAAAGCCATCAATCATTAAGCTGCCAAAACAGAGAGAATCTGCAGATTTTTAACGTCTTTCAACTACTCAGACAAGTATGGAAAAAAGCTTTCAAGTTTAAAAAAAGCAATAACACATTTAAAATATGTGCAGCCATTATACTACTACTCTGCTACAACCATCAGTCATGTGACCAAAGTTCAGGGAATTTTTGGATAAACTGCAGGCTGTGTTTACACAGAGCAGACAGGAGACAAGTAAAGAGACAAATTAAAAATGTTATAGAACAATATCTATAATATCTAGAGCCACTTTTCCAGTATTGGTAACAACTGTCACATGTTAACTCGCCACCGGGTTTGAAAGGTTTGTTAAAATTACACCAATTATCAAAGCCAGTCCTTTAACTATTCAGACAAGTGTGGCAACAAATTTTAAATGTACATTAGTGAGCTATCTAAAATACTTACATTTACCTTTTTTTCCCCAATTTTTGCAAAAGATATAATCAAAGAGATTCAACATTTATGACATTATAACCTTATACTGTACAAAAGACATGTTGGAGTTCTCTCTATCTAGCCATGGTTGTGCTGTTTCCATAGAGGTGCAGGACTTTAAATTTAGATTAAAAATGAGCCCACCGTGAATAAAAATGTGGCAGGAGCATAAAATGCCCAGAAACTGCTTGGAGTTCAGAGGGTTAATGTCTTGGCTGATTATCTGAGATCTTAAATATGGGAGCGTCACACGGTCAGAGTAATAAAAAAAACGGTGTGTCCTGATCAGCTATAAAGATTAGTTATACAATCCAATCGCACCACTTCTTCTTACTGGCTGCTGACAATAGAAACAACACTCCACCAGCAGATTCACTAACTTTACAGTCATTCACTGCTGAAGCTGAGAGCATCAGGGCAGTGAACAAAAAGGGATTTTTGTTTTCATCACCTATTTTTGTTTTTATCAGTTTTTTTTGTTTTTTTTTTAGTTCAGGTGATTTTGAGCCTGCTGTGCTGTTATCTTGTGACAGACAATAGAAGTGCAGTGGTTTGACTGAGAAACTGCACATCAAATCAGCTGCTTCGTCAGTGTTCAGAAGGCAGCCTTTGTAAATCATGATGTGATTGCCTGACGTATATCCAGGGACAGAAAAAAAAAGGGTTTCTAAAAGAGTCAGCAGCAACACAGATTTTATGTAAATGTAAAAAAAAAACATACATATAAAATCGATAAACGTGCTCGACAAAGTGACAGCATGTTTGTGACAGAAAAATCGATGGCATCAGGAGTGAGTCAGTTTGTCTGCTACTAACCGGTAACTTGTGCCACCACTGCTTGAGAAATCCTCCTGTTCCCCAGGAAAGCTTTGATCTCTTCTTTCACCAGACTGCTGTCCCTCCTGCAAACACACAGCGCAGAGAACACAGCGATACCACTTAATACACTGTCGGCAGCGAAACACAAAGAAGCCTGCTGGTGTTTTACGGAAACCGAAATGAAGTGGCAGCAATTTATTCAAGAAATGCATCATTTGTATACATTTAGAGAGATGTGGTGACAACTAATTGGCAAGCGAAAATAAAAATATATGGAGTGGAGATAAGAGGCATTCGGAACTGCTGCATGGAAAGAAAAAAAAAAATACAGCTTTTATTTTCGTGCTTTTTAGACGGATTTACGTATGTTCAGCTTCGGTGCAAGCTGCTGTATGATTACCCCGCATTAACAGCAAACACATACATGTTTTATGCTTTTGTCACAGACGCTGTGCTCGTTTCAGACCGCTCATTTGGTATGCTGTACAATAACTGAGTCCCTCTTTTCATGTCAGATGAGCGAATCTGTGTTTCTGTATTTCATCTATTCGTGGGAAAACTACAAAACCACAGCTCCCTTTTTTTCTTCTTCTTCTTTTTTTTTAATCTGGGCTGCATTTTGACAGCATTATCGATGTATTGTTCTTTTTATACGGCTCCCGCGCAATCAGCGTTGCGTTTCAGACCAACACAAAAGGCAACGGCTGTATGAACTGAGCCACAATCGAGAGAATCTATATTTCCAAAATGTATCTAACGGAAATGTTTCCCCTATCTCACTCCTCAGCAGGGAAAAAAAGCATAAAACATGCACAGACTTGCAGGAATGGAGGATGTGCAGTCACACAGTGTACCCACCCTGCTTTCTGGCGTCGAGCCCAATCCCCTCCCTTATATATATATACACACAATAATGCACATACACACACACACACCAACACGCTTAGGACTGTCTTGGCCCGATTCCTCCTCTGGTACGGGTTGTGAACACTTGTCAGATGTGTAAACTGCTTGGTGCATTTATCCATACAGTTAGTTTTTTTTTTTTTGCTCCATGTGAAAGCATTTCCAGTGGGCGCCTACCCCCACCCAACTTTACCAGCACTAGTGCTCAAATAAAAAAAATAAAAAACACACATACAATCACAGCAGCCTTTGAACCAGTCAGCATCCCAGGCTCGCACAGTCAAAATGGAGAACGCATCAAAGTCCTGAGCGCTCTGTTGGCATATTTCTGAAATGAAAATGCGTCACGACTCTTGACATCCAGCATCAATATCCTCCACACCAGCCTCTTGCGGCGCAGCTAAAATTAGAGCTCAAAAAACGCTGCTTGTATCGACACCAGCGAATCAATGTAGCACAAGCTGCTGTACAAGACTGAGGAAGAGTGGGGTGAGGGTGAGGAGGAGGAGGAATAGGAGGAGGAGGAGGAGGGATGATGAGGAGGAGGAGGAGGGGGAGAGATGTGTTGGATGCCAACTCAAAAGGCCGAACCCCCGCAGAGACGGAAATGTGCACTTTAAAGTGAGGAAAATCGGAAGGGCACCGTGGGATTGTTGACAAGCTGAAGCCTCGTGTCGCGCCCCCGCAGCCCCGCCGAGCGAGACGCTGGAGAGTCCTACAGGCGAGAGAGGACGAGGGCTTTTGAACACTACTTAACTTCTCGGGCTGTCTAAAGAGGACGGGTAATTTAATGCAGAGGCAGCGTGAATGAGCAACGGGACAGCTAGTGCAGCGCCGAGGAGAGAGCCTGAGCCCTAAATGCCTATTCTTACTCTGACTGTTCGTGCAGGGCAGCTGGAAGGCAGCAGGAGCCCACAGCTAATGTGTAAAGTGCTTAGAAGAAGAAGAAGAAGAAGAAGATCGGAGGTGGCGAACATGTGGACTGTGATAGATTAAGAACACTGGACCTGTCAGAGTAATGGGCCTCAGCAACTACTTGAGCATGTGATTTCAAATCTAATGTCATTGGATGTTGCTTAATGTAATTTCATGTAATGTTTCCAGAGGTGCATGATGGAAAGCCTGGTTTTTTTTTTTTCTTCCTTCCCTTCCCTCTTGGAAAATGTCATCTTGAACCCTGAAGGCTTTTCCAATGCCTCCCACAGAATACTTCCCCTTTTATGCGACCAAGTCTTTGTTGACTGTACGCATAAAGCTCAACAAGAACGCCTTTATGCCCGTCTGTTATTTTGATACTCCGTCACAGGACGAACATCTTTATGTGGTACATTGTGTACAAGACAAATGTACTAATCACAACTGTCATGTGTTCTGGTGCTTAAAAAAAAGCCAGTTCGGTGCTCCTGGAATGAAAGCGTCCCTGCCAACCTTTTCTGTCTCTTATTTAGGTGTTTGACTGTTATTAGTCTTTTTAATTACCTACCTAATGACTGCATAACTCTAAATATGAGTTGCTATTCATTAATGGTTAATTAGTACCCGTGCATCGAGGCACTTAGTGTCTGTTTGGGCTGAATGATTTGAGGGAAATATCTAATGGGGATTTTTTCTGACAGGCATCACTTGATTTGTGATCCACTTTCTTTTTACAGTCAGGGTTCACAATTCAAGATTCACTGTCTCGTAGATTTAAAAGTAGATTTTTACCACATGAGATACCACTAAATGTCACACGAGGAGGACAGCAATAATTTGTAAAACCACACAACGGTTTAAAGTCTGGGTCAGATGTGCAGGAATATGTACGAGGTGTGGCTACGGACCCTCTGAACTCCAAGTCGTTTCTGGGTGGTTGTGGCTTCCATCACATTTTTACTCACTGTGGTCTCATTTTTCACTTCAATACAAACTCCTGCAGCTCTATGGAAACAGCACAGCCATGACTAGAAGTAGAAGGAACCTAAAAAATGTCCTTTGTGAAGTCTAATAAAGTTAGAATGCCACAAATTATGAACACAAAAGGCGACTCTCCACAATATGGACATTTCACTGCTCGCATTTTTAATTTGTTTCCATACTTGACCCTTACGTGCTCTGTGTAAACTCAGTCCCTGAATTTTCATCACATGACTCTTGGTTGCAGCCAAGTCACTAATGTCTTTATTGTTGTGCCAAGGAACACAGCATCTGTAGATTTTTACAGAGGCTGGTTGGAGCAGACACTTTTTCTTTTTAAGTGAGTAGTGTCGAATAGAGTGAATTCACTGAAATATCACAAATTTCAGCTTAGGGTTGGTTAGGTTCTCCAGTTTTCCCATCACAGGACACAATTCTTTCTATTTTTACAGTTTCTGATTCTCTCAAATGGTGTAATGTGGGCTTTATTTTTAAACCTGCTGACAGGTTTTTGGGGTCCAGAGAATTTAATAATTAGACTGGGCTTATGTCAGTTGAACAGCTGGAATGGGTGAACGCAGTCGTATCCGCTGATCAATGGGCAACATTAACTGCCCCTCAAAGTTTAAGTCAGCTTGCATGTGTTTGTTTTTTTTTTTTTAATCATTATTTAGTGGTCACATGTCATATATCCAACATGCATCCTTTACAATTTGCTAATCGCATTGTTGAAAAATGAGATTTCAGTATAAAAACGTTGAACTGTTCATCACTACTGTTCGTGTGAACGCTTCACAGTTACAGTTTTGCAGAAACTACACCTTGTCAAAGTTTAACTTTGTGTTAGGGCTACATAACCGGTGTAAAGGTGAAAAACACTGGAATTGGCCTACTTGGACTGTTTTTCTTTCCGGTGGTTAAGGATGACAACAAGTCGCAGGTTTAAACTTTAACAACTTTGGTGTATGAGATCTAATTAAAGCACCACTGCTGAAATGCTTATGACATATTATTAAAACTTGCTACAGTACTAATACAAATACTTAAGGCTTAAATGAAAGGCAAATTAGATATTATAGCAACAGTTTGACCACCACAACAACTACAGGTAAAAGTATGGGAGCCCTTTGAGGTCTGCATGAGTGGATCTTGAACCATCTTTAAACACCTAAAGGCATGTAAGTGGTGCTGACAAATTTGAGACCTAAACCCAGAGCTCAAATTACATTCCTGTTTAGTGACTGCAAACACAAGGAAGTGGCTGTGCTCTGGGTCATTCTGTCATCTTTTGCATTTATGTGCAGCTGGACAAAGTGAGTAAAATGTGAGCGAGACACTTAAAACAGCATCCAAATACATGAAACCTTGAAAAGAAAGCTTAGTTCTTACATGTTCAGGTCAGAGATGGCTAGCAAATTAAACAGATGAACCTAACTTGGTTAATGTATTAATTGGTGAATGCATAATCAAACATAATAAGCACAGATCTGAATATAAGCAGAAACAAGTGAAACTATCAGGCCTGGAGATTTGGCAGATCAAAACTACCAGCTCAACTTTTTTGGGTTGTTCTTCAGTTTTTTCATATTGAAAGGAGACTGCTGAGGAACTAATGATTTTTTTGTACTCTTACACCTGGGCACAAACCCAAACAAACTCACAGTTCAAGATGAGCACCTGATGCATAATCTTGGCCGCTGGCAAGAAAGACATCACACGGAAATGGCTGCAGCCAAAACGTCCAACAAAAGGGCGACTGGACTATAACTGTCAACACAATAAACTAGAGATATTGACCTTTAACTGTGACGACCCCTTTTTTTGTTTTTTAAAAACTGACTAAATGCCTGTCTGAAAGATGTGACACAGAATCTACCACCTCTAGTCAATCAGCAACAGGAGAAGCGAACAGATAATAATGGTTTGGCATGTGTCCTACCAACGATCGGTTCATTTCTACATGTAGCTTTTCCACACAAGCCCACATCCTAAAAATAATACTGAATGCAAGAGAAAGAGACGATATTCAAACTGAAAATCACAAATCTGTTTTCAAGCAGTCTAATGAACATCAGCTGTCATATGAATTTACACCACCTGAGCACAGATAAACTAACCTTGGACTGTGTCAGACCTAAAAAAAAACTTTTAAATAAAATAAATAAATAAATAAAAGAAGCACATTTATTTTACAGAGAGACACAACATGGAACTGAATGCTGCATCACAGCTGTCAAATGGAAATAATTCCCCAACTGCTGCTTTCAAGGTCAAAAACGCACCTTAAACCTCACTTCTAAAGCCAACGGGAACATGAAGCCATGAAAGTTCTTAGACAGAATGAAAACATAAAATCAACAATTAGAATTAGGAATAACATAAGAGAGACAGAGCAAATGCCATCTGCTGATGAAGATCATGTGATGCCAAACTGACTTCGTGGTGAGATTGTTCTCTAAACTTCTGTTTCCAAGGTCAAGAATGAACTCTAAAGCTCAGCGTGTGAAACATGAATGTGTTCCAACAGCAGCTGCGCACAATGGAGCTTCAGTTGAGTTTCCATTTGGTGCTATCTAATTAGCCCCGACATAAACAGCGCTTTCTTGCTTTTTCATTACGAACATTACTGCCAATAAAGACGATGCCCCTAATTCCAGGCTGAAGACCATTGTAACGCTCAAGCTATTCAAATGAAAACATAAGGCGGAAAAACTCAGAAGATAACAGTAAATAGCCTTCAAGGTTGCTTTTTGAAACACCTATAGTGCGTTTTTTTGTGTTTTTATGCGGATATTCTGTGAAAAGATCATTACTACTGTGGCTATGCTTCATTCAATCGCCATTCATGTCAGACAGTCTTTTAAGCTTATATTCAAGTGAATGAAGCCTTTGAAATCAGCATAAGTCACTATAATGAGACAACCACAATCTTAGATAATTACTTGCCCACTTCTACAAGCACTCAACTAAAGTTGGACAAACTGCAAAGTAAAGAGTTACCCAACAAAGTTTCAGAGCTCACTTTAACTCTGTGACTACTGACCTCATCAGCTCCTCCACCTTGTCGTCTATGTCCAGGTCTTCTTCTGTGGCCTCGAACCCGAACGCTCGCGCTGCTGCTGCGCTATTCACCGGATACCGTGGAGGAGACAGCTTTCCGTTGGGCGTAGCAGCTAGACTGTCACGGCCGTTCTGTGACAGCGCCACCAGCGCCACCGGTGATGGCAGGATGGCAGAAGGTGGCGGCGGCCCTGGAGGTGGGGAGGTGTCGTAGCTGTTGCTAGGTGATGGCGAGAGCCCCCCGCCGCTGTTGAACTGTGTCTGCGTGGCTGTAGAGATTTTGGAGGTCGTGGAAGAGGCGGCGGCGGCCGAGTGGTCGCCGGTGCTCCCCTCGGCGCTGTTGATGGCGCCGCTGTTGCCGTTGCATGATACGGAAGAGGTGGTGGTTGCCGAGGCAGTGTTGTTATTGTTGAAGGATGTGGTAGTAGTATTAGAGGCAGAGTTGTTGGTGCAGCTGTTCGCCCCGCCTACTCCGTAGGAGGACGAGGAGGAGGAGGAGGAAGAGGTTCGGCGGCCGAACTTGTCGCCGTGCTCCCGGTCCAGCCGGTCCAGAGTGTCAAGTGCATGCAGGATCTCCTGCTTGGTCATGCCGGTGCGACGCAGCCGCTGCAGCAGATCTATCTGCTCAATAGTGAAGCGCGGCTCCTCGCTGAACTCAGACATCCTGCTGCTGGATGAGAGACAAGACAGACAGGTTGTGAAACAGAGGAGGAATAAGAGGAGGGGAAAGGAGGCAGGAAATGCAGGGTGAAGTTAAGGAAAGTAGGAAGGAATCCTTAGGAAAGTAAGTGGATGTTAAAGATCTGGAGGAGAAAAGGAAGAGGGAGAAAAGGAGGAGCAAGGAGGAAAGTCAGGCATAAATGAGACAGATGAAGGGATGGTGGCGGCACAGAGGAAATGAGAGGATTAAGTAGCAAAGAGTGAAAAGGAACGCAGTTGCAGATGGGGAGAAAAATGAGAATGATGGGGAAGGAGGAGTGAGGCAGAAAAAAAAGGTAGTGGAGGAGAGTTAGAGGGATAAAGTGGAAAGAAAAGGGTGGGAAAGGAGAAAAAACTGCAAGTAGAAAATTAAGAGGCAGCAGATAAGAAAAGGAAGACAAGAGCGAGAGATAGAGGTGTGAAAGAAAAAGGGAGGGAGGGGCAGGGCATAAAAATCAGCTATTTTTGGGAACCAGCAGGCAACACGCGCAGAGTGCCAGAGTCACCTTGACAGCTGATGCTATCTTAACATTCTGACTGTCGTTCTTTAAGAGCTACAATATATCCCCGGTTCTGCACACCACCCACGCTGTATGTTTTTCATAAGCAATTTGCTGTGCTCAAAATCAATGCAACTGGAATCAGACTGCGGCAGATTTTCCATCTTCTGTGCCAGCCTGACCTATGCTGATATGATAAATGGTTTAAAAGGGGTCACTGGCATTTTTCTACATCTGTGTTACTGTGCAGAGGACAGGAAAAAAAAAACTAAATGACTCCACAGTGCATGCAGTGTTTTGAAGTTATTATGAAGGAAAACTAATAGGAGTGCGGTGCATATAAGCCTTTAGAGGTCTTTAAAAGGATTTCAAGCACATTGAAAGAAAAAAAAAAAGTCCTTTTGGGTCAGCACTGAAATACATTACTTCTGTAGCACTGGTGAACATTAACTAGTCCCCTTAAGTTATCATTATAAATTCATAAGGCAAACTGCTCTGGCTGTAAATCATTACCAAGCACAATTACACTGCAAGATCTGTCACATCCCAGAGAGGTGAATTAAAACTACAACTGTCTGACTGCTTCATTTAACTAGAACATCACTGCTTTTTAAACATGCAATTGGATGCATTTGAAGTATTTCAGTAGTTTAAGTGATGTTGGCACATTGCGTGTTGCAAACAAAACCGAGCATCTGAAATCATTACCTAGTCCGATGAAGCATTGACTAAGTTAACTATTCACTTCGGCTCAAGAAGCTGGTTAAACTGGTGGAAACACAGTTTGCAGGAAACACTGCTCTTTACTGCCTCGGAGCAGTTCGAACGGGGCTCTCTTTGCACAAACGGCAATGCAAACTTCCTTTTGTGCACAATCCTATCGGGTTGCATATCAGTTCAGCAAAGTTCAGGAATAAATCACAGCTTCGCCGAACCGTCTGCTCATCATGCGACCAGAAACAGCCGAGGTTTCCCTACCGTTCAACACGGGCTGCATGCATCAGATGTTCCCCACCAAACTCTCGCCTCGTTCGCGGTGTAGTTTTCGAAATCGTCCCAAAACTGACCACAGTCCGCGGTGTCTCCTCTGCCTCCATGTGTTTTTGTTTTGCTGACTGTGGGGCCCGCAGTGCAAACCAGCGCAAAAAAAAATCTGTCGCTCCTTTTGCCGCTGCGGGCGAACCGCTGGTGATGCCAGCTTTCACGCCCTTTGCCCAAAAGCTAACGTTAGCAAATGTTTCTGTGGCAGACGGACAATGCCCGGTTAAATGAAAACCCGCACGCAGCCTCCTTTAACACACTCACACACACGCACCAAACAAAACAAAAAATATCTCAAAACATTTTCTGCGCCCCCAGCTGCTGATTTTACACTGACAACAGTCCCGCTGGCATCACGGGGAGGACGGCTAGCAACTTAACGTGAGCTATTTCGGTCGCGTTGTGGAATGATTAGCATAACATGCTAGCCGTGCCAGCGCCGATACTAGCTGACGTTAGCCGCCGTCGCTGGCTAGCGTTTGATATTAATAACATCACTTTCAGTGTTGAAGAGAGCTAAGTACATGACTTACCTCGGTTCAAAACGTCCACTGAACCATTTAACTTTATAACTCAAGCGAAGAGCCGCTGTGTCGTTTACTGCAGCCGAGCGACAAAGCAGTTTGATAACAGTGCCCTGTCCGACCCTTTTCCAAGGATTTCTAATCAGAGGCGAATTATTTGCCTCTCTGCTTTGTCTGTCTGACAACAGCCATATTGACAACTAACACCTCCGAGCAGCTCCGAGGGAACTGTAGTTTTACTGCCACTGAGGCCTCCGACACGCGGCGGCGTCCTCTACTGTAAAAACTACAAATCCCTGAAACAGGAGCGAGGGGGAGCTGATGGCTCGCTGATCTACAGTTGTCACAAAACGGCGATGCTGGTTTTAATGTGACCACAGCTGCTGCTGCTGCTGCTGCTGCTGCCGGGCTGAGCGGTGCAGGGTCCGGGTCAGAGGCGGTCTGAGGGTCCTGAACCACTGGGGGCCCCGGTCCAGCAGGGACAAGATTTTAATCTGATAATGGCACCAAGTTATTCCAGAGTGCAATGAAAATAAAGTGGTGCAAGTTGTTTCCAAAACTCTTCCAAGTAGATTTCATTCAGCCAGAATCTGTTTTGTTATCAAGTCGGTTTGCACACAGGAGGAATTTGAAGGAGAAAAATGTAAAGAAGGACACAAAATGATTTAGAAAAAGCAAGTGCAGTAAATCAAAGCTATAAAGTAGAGGGGAAAAATACACCATTTAACAGCTGTACAGAAATAGAGAAATGCAACATCTAAAACCTACAGCATGCACACTTTATTCATTTAAAACATGCGCAAGAAAAAAATCAGACTCATTTTTTTACAGTAGTTACTGGATTTGTACTCATCATATCTATTGGGACCTTATTCTACAGCAGAATGTGAGATTTACAGTTTGACAAGACTTTCCAGTAAAACACTGTATTCATATATTGTTATAACTATAATCAACATTAACTGCAGTTACCTATAGATTACAATATTTTCTTCTTTTGAAAGACAGTACTTGAAGTTGCAGATAGATACGATTCATAAATAACAGTGTGTCTTTAATCTACATGATCTAGAATTGAGATCTAAAAATGCATATCGCCCTAAAACACATAGGGGATAAAGGTAATGGCAAGTTTTAATGTTATAGATTGGAATGCATGACACAATGTAGTCCTTTTATTGAACAAAAAAATAATAACGCATCAAATTTGATGTGTAAAAAGCCTTTATCTATCGCTGTAAAGTTAACAATAATATCCTAAGCTGCCTAACTAAAGTCAGTCCTATGAACAGGGCTTCATAACTCGTTGTTTTAAACATTTCTTTTTCCAATTCACGCCAGTTTTTTGGTTTTGGGCTTCAGATTTTACAGTTTTCCATCATATTTTGGGAAAACCAGGACACCACTGTCAGCATTTGTGTGTATTTTAACAGTATTTTATGACAGTGAGTCATCCTTGTGCCGGCCTCGGTTCAACCTTTCTGATATCTGGTAAAGACTCCAAAGGCCGTACCATTGTTATTTCACCTGACAAGGAACTAATTAAGCTAATTAGTAAATGTAATCGTCATGCAACTCTTAACAACCAAGCTAGACTGCAGGACAGAAGTAGTCTGGGTGAAATAAGCCTTTAAAACCAAACGACATGCGCTGTAGCAGTTATTCTGTCGGTAGAACACAACCGCCGGCATCCCCCTGAAATCTCTGTCAATGGATGAAGTTGTAGTCAAACCAAGGAGAACGATTAGACGAGTATCCAGCTAGATAGGTTTGGTGAAAACACATCAGCACATGTCATGACCCAGATTTCACAAAATTGAATGAACCTGCCTCAGTTATCATCATAATATTTATGGTGCAAATCAATGCTTAAAGGCTGTTCATGTTAATTTCAAGGATATTAATAATGCAGGATTCCAAAAATAGGAATTTACCACAAGAACCAAGTCCAGATTCACTCCTGATAACTCTGTGGTGTTTGGGGCAGTTTGATTAAATGTAAATCCACTAAAACGCACAGAAAAACCTGAAATTACATGAAACTTAAGGTGCATTTTTACATAACACTGAGGCCCCATCTTGGAGCTTATCTCATTTACATACTGAATACATTTTTAAACTTAATTGAATTACCAAAAACTGATCACTCATGCACAGACAACCCCACGCAGGCTTAATGCAGACTCATAAACAGTCATATACAGTGTTATTATAATAACAAAGCTCAGATTAAGTGACAAATCTTGCAGCGTTAAGACCTATTTACATATTTTTGAATGTTTCAGATGTGCACAGGACCGAGCTGTTTGCTCAGCTGGTTTAGGAGGAAGAAGGTCAGCAATAAGGAGAAATTAAAAGAGGCTTAATTCTGGAGGGGAAATGGATCCAGGTGGCTAACTTAGCATGCGCATCCATTAGACATTTCCACTGAAAAACACAGCCCATTTAAGTTAACCATTAATATTTTTTTCTGCTGTGCTGTTTCTGCTTCATTTCAACCTGCACCTGCTTTGCTTCTGCAGAGTCGTCGCAATTACACCCTTCATATTATCCTCCACAAAAGCACGCCGAGTGACACTCAGCGCTGACATTTTTGTTAATACATTTCACTGTTTTACTCTTTAACTCACTGTTACGGCTTCTAATCAAATCTCCAAAAAAAAAATGCTTAATTTGAAATTAACTGTCAAACAGAGGTGCTCGGTGTGCGTCAGGTAAAATCCCACAGATGATAATCTTCTAACGCGCAGTCAAAGCCAGTGACAAGTGCTCTGCTCTCTTTTAACAAAGTGCTTTTGAACGAGACAGTTAAACCTAATCTGCCACAGTGGAGGTGTTAAGTAGTCTGATGCAATTTGAAACATTTGCACAATGGACTATGATGAATATTAATGCTGTTAAAGCAGCTGTCTATGACTTAACAGTCATGAATAATGCATCGGTAACTCACGGTTGCTCATAAAAGGTTCTTATGGTGCCATATTTACATTGAGCTATATGTGATGCACTGCAGCGTTCACTCAAGATACACAACCAGAGATCCTGTAAATGAAGTGTGAACGCTGCTCTGCAGAATCTGTACAATTTACCTACAGTCTGGAAGTCATACTGCCCCCATGTGACAAGTTTTGTCCAAAAATAACACAATAAACAAGTCACTTTGCACTTGTCATTGTGTGTTGTTTTGTACCTGAATACATTAAAGTTACCTGTGAGGTATTTTCACAGTTAAATCAGTGTAGACGTCAGGTGGAAACAAAGCGAGGTTACGTTTTGTTTTTAAGATCTAAATGGCTGACATTTGAATAAGTGTGCGTATTTTTCATGTCTTTTATGTAAAGTATCAATCAACCCATCAATCTAACTTTATTTTTATAGCACCTTGTGTACAGTTTGGTGTTTAACAGACGACTAATAAGCCAATAATGAGACAGAACAAGTAGAGACGGAAAAAAGCGACTTGATTTTTCAAAAGAATTTACATAAATATGTAAATAAAATCATAAAATCTTTAAATAGATCAAAAAGACAAGACTGAAATAAAACTAAAGAGAATTCAAAAAACAATAAGATAAATGAATAAAATAAAATAAACTTGGTCAAAAGCCAGGCTGCAGAGGTGTTTCTACACTTCAGCCGCTCTCAGGTCCTGAGTCGGGCTGTTCCAGCAGCTCGGAGGATAAAAAGCTCAAACTCGCCTCAACAAAGGTTTTAGTTTAAACTAAAGTCAAGCTAAATTTGTTGTGCCACTGCTGTGAAATTCATAAAACAAACTGATTTTTGCCCATCAGCTGTAGATAATTGGAGTTTTCCCCATTTGACCAAGCACTCAGTGACCACTTTGTTCTCTAAATTCTCCATTTAGAGAATCACAAGTGTTGCATGATGAAAATAAAACGCTGTTTACTCGTCAGGAGAGCTCACCAAACATCAAACAGGACAATTCTTTGTTTCTTGTCTTCCAAGTTTGGAAAAAAAGCAATTTGTCCGTAGAAAAATAAATGACACATTTGTAAATGACGGCACTGGATGCTCCAAAACAAAACGAGGTTGCTACCAACATGAGCCTGAAATCTTGGCAATTTGCTTGGAAAAGCAGAAGTAAATGTCACATTTAAAAATTTCAAAGTTAGGTGGGAGCCACTGATGTTATATTTGCATTTGACAGGATCTTAGTCCGTGGGTTGAACAGGTGATTAATGAGAAAAAAGGATGGAAAAGAAAAACAAACAAAATTTTAAAAAATGGAAAAACTCCTAAATAGTTAAGAATTTATGGCACCACTTTGCCGAGATGTTCACTATTGTTACTATTTACTTACTATTACTATTTTTTATTTTATTTTGTTCCATTTATTTACTTTTGTGCTGTATTCAAAAACAATGCTGACAGCTTGATGTGATGTGGACATTATATGTATAAGTATCTTGCATTGTAAAGCTTGTTAAAAAAAAAAAAAAAACTTCAAAGTTCAGTCAGAATTTCTTCCAAAGACAACCCCAAACATGATTGTTGTAATTTGTTTTATCGTAAGTGCTTGTAAAGCCACAAGAGTCTGTGGTGTTGTCACTCGAAAATGATGTATTACAGCAGATATATTCACTTTCACGACCTGATTCACTGACACTGACTCCCCTACATGGAACAGCATTAACTGCAGCAACACTTTCCTGGTTTGATGAGTCAAAATGCTGCTTTTTTTTCCCTATTAAGGCGTATTCCTTACATTCATAGAATTGTGCAAATGGGAGATTAAACATACTACATGTGCATAAATACACAAATATTTTATAGCATGAACTGCACATTTTTTCCTTTATGTTTTTCATTTAATTTGACTTAACTTGATCTCGCTTTTTTATATGATTAATAATAATACGAAAACACATGGGAAGTGGCTGCTGCTGCCTGATTTCAGCACCTCGCTTTGTTCTTCAGTTTTTGTTTATGGTAGTTGGCATCAAAAAAGTTTTTTTCCAGCTCTTTGAGTTAAAATGAGTGAAGTTTATGATATTGCACCATAGCGATGGCAAGAACAGCATGCGTCTTCATGAAAGTGAATAAGTGATGAATCAGCCTCATGCATGAATCATACATCAGTACCAGCCTGATTCTACACATCAGCCATGAAGATGAAAATGCAGAAAAATAGAGACGCATGGCAAAAGTAGCATGCTATCAATATTTTAAAGATGCCCTCTCAAAATTTCACCAATCAGCTCATGTGTTATTAAGAGGAGCCGAGATCCTCCGTCCTGTTTATGGGTGATAGTTCTGTACTCATACCAACACTTGTGCCAGCTGTTTTAATCTTGTGAACAAGAATTCACTGTAGTAGTCCTCTCCTCTTTTATCATTTCAATTAAACTTCCAGCATCCAATTTGATGATCTGACCCTGCGTGACATTGTTAGCAGTCCGCTGCAGCTGTGAAACACAATCTGAACATGGCATCAGTCGGAGCAAATTTAATTGCATTTAAGCCGAAGCATCGAGATGGTGAAAAAAAAACTGAAAGGTATTTATGTGCTGACCCTGATGTACTGCCATGTAAAGCTCTTTTTGAACAGCAGAGGGATGCTACAGCCATTTAAACTGCTTGTACTTTCTGAGAGAACTGCGGTTTTGCCGATTCTCTCCTTGGTATTACTCTTGGCAGGCTTTGGCTGAGGAATAGATCAGGTTAGAGAGAAGCTTCAGAGTTCAAGCAACTTTCTGTCAATAGAAATGATATAAAATCACCATAATGGTTGATCTGATTGGAGGTAGTATTACTACAAGATGTCCAGACAGTTGGTTCAGTGTGTGATAACTGGCTGTTTAAGTGATGTGAGACAAACATGAACTTTGTTGGGAATTTTTCCTCACTGTCTTCAACTTATTTTATTTCTTAGAATGCACTGGTCGAGTCTTACATTTCAATGTCAACTTAATATCCAGAATTGATAAGAGGGTGAATTGGGATATGGATAAGCTTTACTAAGCTCTAAATAGTATTAAAATCAATTTACAGGTGGGGGAAAATTAAAATATATGGTTCTGAGGTATTATCTGACTGAAAGGCTAACTTTGTGTTAAGCTAATCATGTTTTGCTATGTGAGCTTGCTGTAGCACTTGCTAGCTAACTTGAATTCTTTGCTAATGTTGGCTAAACATCCCTGCTGAGTTATTTTCATGTCATGAATTTAAATATCATTGACAATAATCAAGCCACCATCAAGCCACCATCTAACACAGCTAGCCAGCAATGAAAATGCATTATTATCTAACTAGCTGACTTTAAGCTAAGCTAACAACGTTATGCTATATGCTGTAGCACTAGCTAGCTAGCTCGAATGCTTTTCTACTGTAGGTTAAACATCCCTGCTAAGTTATTTTCATGTCATAAATTTAAACTTCAATGACAATAAAAGTTAGAACTTCTGTTTTTGGTCCCTAAATGGTAAACTAATCTGCAATAATCAAAACATCATCTAATACAGTAACATTGTAGCTAACCAGCAGAGAAAATATATTATCTTTAAATAATGCTAACAATCTAAGGTAAGCTAATAATAATATAGCTAGTAATGTCATGCTACATTAGCAAGCTTGCTAGTTTGAAAACTTTGCTAATGTCAGCTAATGTCCCCGCTGAGTTATTTTCAAGTCATGAATTTAAGTGATTGCATTTAGTAAAGTTATAACTTTTGTAGAAACTGGTTGACAATGATTAAACTTTTAAAAAGTTTATTATTATTTCAATATGTGTTATTTAAC
The DNA here is from genome assembly GCF_000690725.1 of Stegastes partitus. NCBI lineage: Eukaryota > Metazoa > Chordata > Actinopteri > Pomacentridae > Stegastes > Stegastes partitus. Next base: position 286,973 of record NW_007578352.1, read on the forward strand.
ATTTATGTTGCAGCTGAATTTTTAAGAATATGGTAGCAAACAATCTTATGCATAAATAGCTAGTTTGCAAGTGACTTTACAACATTTAGTCTTAAAATAACAAAACTGCGGTTTAATATGATTCAATTGCCCTCTAAACTTGGATTATTTTTATGTACATTTTATATTGACATATAAAAATGACATGGAAATAGAAATTGTTCTTAAAGAGCCATGATATTTATACAGGTACATTTGTATTGTACATCATTTTGTAACGTTTTAACCGTAATATTTAAATGATTGAGGTAAATTTACAACATAAATAACATTGTTGGGTCTTAGTCTTTCTATTTAAACTTTTTAAGTCTTATTTCTCCTCTACAACTGTTGCTTTAAATGTGCTATAAGAATAACTGTAATTGAAAGTCTTGGTTAAATATATAAGTGCAAAATTATACTAAAACTACTTACCTATGAAAATAAAAATAATAATAGCAAAAACTACTCAGACGACTAGGAGATAGGAGGCGAAGGTGACTACAGTCCCCTCCTAGTGCCCTTCGAAGTTCCCTACATTCCTCCATACACCTCCTAAAGACTCCCAGAGTGCAAACAGGACCTCAGTGCGCAGCTGCCCACCCAACATGGTTTGATGCTTGGATAGTGGATACAGCAGCATCCGGCAAAAACTAAAAGTGGAACACCGGGAATACTTTTCTCTCCGTCCGTCAGTGCTCTCCGCGTCTTTCGCCCTTCGCCACCTGGTAAGTTCTCCCCCCGGTGAGTGTGCTGCCTGGTCGGCGCAGAAGCCACAGACGAACCGCTGTTGTTTAGCCAGCTGTTTTGGTCAGCGAGGTTAGCTGGCTAGCAGCGTCAGCCAGCTAACGTGAACTTAGCTAGCTTGGTGAGAGGGGGGGGCTACAAAACCTCAGCGCTGCGGTGTTTCGGTGGTTTAAAGAAGCTAATATTGTAGAGTTTGGAGCTCTCGGGGGGTGAGGAGGGGGATTGTCTTGGATGTGAGAGGAGGGGGGCTTCAGGTTTTGCTCCGGTGAAGCTAGCTCCTCGATAGGGTCAGCTGTGATTTTGACATAAGGCCGAAGCTATAAGGATAACGTCATCTGTGGGTCGTTCACGGACACGAAAACACAACGACAGCCTCGAAGTAACAGCAAAAAAACTCAACACCGACCCCCTGAACGTAACACCCAGGAGAGCTTGTGGTTACTTTTAGCTATTTTCTATGTTTACTGGCCCGAATGAGCAGTGCAACGTTCACAGGAAGGAGTCAAGTTAGGTCGCCTGAACGTGTCTGATTCACAGTATGAGGACGAGCTGCAGGTCCACACTGTTGTTGTGTTCAGCACTCATGTGAAATGTGTTAGCAGACAGCTGGAACAAATCATTGATTAGTTGGCAACTATTAAATTAGTCACCAACTTTTCTGATAATTAATTAATCACTTTGGGTAACTCTGATTCCACCTTCTTAAATGTGCTGATTTACATCCCTCCTCCTGTATGACAGTAAAATGATTATATTTGGGACAAAACAAGACATTTGAGGCTGTCGTCTTGGCACATTTTCACTTACCCTTCTAACTTATCTATCTGTACCAGCTTCATGAGACACATAGCTAACAGTTAATTTCATTTTTAAAATGCACTGCTGAGTTGCTTCATCTACAAAACAGTAGAAAATGGTGAAATATGCCCATCATTGTTTTCTAAAGCACAAGATGAGGCCCTCAGATGTCTTGTTTTGACCACAAGCTGAAGGTTTTCGGTTTTACTGTAATAGAGAAGGAAAGAAAGCAGAAAATATTCACATTTAAGAAGCTGGACGCAGAGATTTCAAAACTTTTATTCAGGAAAATTGCTCGCACTGATCCGAATGTACCCAACAATAGTATAAAAGCAGCATGTAATATTGCCTTAAATCCTGTCCTTTCTGTTTAACATCATGAAACAAGCATACAGCATCTCTACAACATCATGAAACAGCCACGCGATGTTGGGAATTATAACGGGCAGATGGAGAACTGGGGTCATTGATTAGAAATCTAAAGTCAGTCACAAGTGTGTTGAAGTCTTTAGTGTTACACATCTGCATAGATAGAGTTAAGGTTATTGTCTCGATGCTACATTTTGAGTGTTGTCCCTCTTTTTCTGAAGTACTTGGTGAAGTTCAGGGATGTTTCTGGGGACAGGATCATGTTATTGGACACCCGGAGCTGTCTGATGGGATTTCTTAGAGAATAAATGAGGTGTCTGACTACAAACCGACAGGATCACTATCCAGCTGTCAACAGCCTGTTTTTGTCTTTTTCTTCTCATCGGGTCATTTGAATAAAGCTGCATTTTAAGGAGGCCTTTTATAGTCAAAGGAGTGGCTGTATATTGGTGACATCGTATGATTATTGTCCTTTAAAGTCACACTCGACTAGACTTGGGTTGGTGCAGTCGTGGAGGATTCTTCACCAGTTGTGACCATAACAGAAGCATGCTTTCGTATTTTTGTTCAGGTGCTGACGACTGGTTAGATGCTTGACAGCTAACCTGATATTTCTTGCTGCAGCTCTACTTACTATTTAATTGAACTTTTTTGATGTCTTTGCTGTTTCTCAAGAACACAATGGCTCACTGCTAAGTGCTTTAGGAGAAGCCAACTAGACTTCACTTTTTGGTTCTTGAATCCATCCAAGATACCTGAAAGTCTACTGATACCTTGACTCACTATTCCCCTCTTTTGTGTAATACTTAGTATAGTAATGCTCATCATTTCATCTACTATTATTTACTCACAACCTTCTCTGTCTCTTCTGGCCTCCTGAATCCTTCAGATCAGCCAAACAAATATTCTGTCATGGCTGTTGGTTTTAAAGCTTCTGGTAGAGACGGTGTAATATGTACCTCTGACAGCGCAAACAAGTAAAAATCAACATTTCACTGAACCCTAATTGTGAGACAAATTAACATTTTCTTTTTATGAAATAGGAGAAATTGCTTATTTATGCAAAAAAAAAAAAAAAACTTAGAAAGATCTTGAATACAGTGTGCATATAGACTGGTTACTAAGCCCTATGTCATTAGTTTGTTGTGAAAGTGTTCTCACGAGCATTAGCAAAGTAATCCTCCTCTTATAGCTTCTCAGCGACATATGAACGTGACCGGCTGCTCTCGAGCCAAATGCTTGTTTAGAAACACAAGTGGAAAATGGAAGTGGTGTTGTTAGCAATCGTACTGCAAAGGTTTTTTTGATGTTCTGTTAGGAAACACTGCACAGCATAATTAGAGCTAATGAAACTCTAATTGATAGACTTTGACTGGGGAGTAGATCAAGTTTAGAGAGAGGCTTCAGATTTCTTACGACTTCAGGACTTTGGACATAATATGAAATCACTCTCCTGGTTGGTCTGTTGGGTGGTCGTAATAGGTAGCGGGTTTTATTTTGAAAGGTTTTTGCTGTTTTGCTACTGATGAAGGCCCTACATACAAAACAAATGCAAAAAATGCCAGTCCAAGTTATGTGAGAGAATCATGAAGTCTTTTGCTCACATTCTTTAAGTGATTCGTTCTTATTTTTCTCATCACAGTTCTCGTGGAGGAGACCAGCTGATCTCATTGCTGACAGAAACAAGGAAACACAAACACAGAGATCATCCCAGTAAGTATCTGCAGCACACATGCTTCCATCCCAATCTAATATGCAACACACGCAGAACACACTCCCACCGCCATCGAGGATGCTTCATGCATCATTTGTCGCAAGATTAACTTGTCTATATTTGAGTGTAAAGCTAATTAAAGTGTGTTACCTGTGTTCTCCTGATGGTTTTTAGAGATTAGCGGCGCCAATCCTTTGCATCGCCTGAAGCTATGCTTTTCGCTCTTCATGTCTCTTCATACTTCAGCTCTGTATGCTCCTGTAGACGCTTGTATCCCTCAGAAAAGGCCACTAGGGGTCACTCTTATGCTTGTTAATCCCCAAATCAGCCCTGTAGTCCACATTGTAATGAGGGTTTCCTGTTGGGACGTCCTGTGTGTTTTACTGTTGGAAAAAAATAGAAGAACTTCTTCTGCATTACTTGCTGGCTTTTGATGGCCGTCATTAACACGAAACCCCAACAAAAATCTTAAAATATAGATAAAAATGTGTGCCGTATCTGGATCTATGGCATTGTGTAACACTGAATGTTACAATCATAATGGTGGTAATACGACTGATGACTGAAGGTCCTTTCAGAACTGTGATGAAACTAAAAAAATCACACTTGAATGCTGCTCATGAGCAACTTAAAATGATTCTAGCCACGACTCTGCATTGCCAGCTGAAGGAAGGAGGTAAAGAAGGTGCTGAAGGTACTGAAGGATTTTATATACAGCAGTTTATATGAGCATGATGTGTTCTTTATAAAACATTTGTTGTTGTAACGCTAAGGTACTTATGTATTAAATCAGGTCCTACCAAGACATGATTAATATGTTGGGTCTTTGAACCACTGAGTTGTTCCATACACAGCACATCAATGGTTTGTGTACTATATTGTTTGAAGGGCAGTAGTCATTCAAGTGCTGTTAAACAAAATGCCTCAGTTATTTTTCGTTCCGTGGATCCTTTGTGATTTGTCGCTTTTCCTCCTCACACATCAATAAAGACGTGGAGCTCCAAAGCAGTTATCTGTTCACTTTTGGCAGTTTTAAAAGAAGCTGTAACCTTGAAGAGAGCCAACACTCTAAAATCTCCTTCCCCATTGAACCTCTTTAACCTTTTTCACAAAGGTTTTTCCACTTTTCTCCCTCCTCATCACCATCGTATCACCGTCTGCTGGCTAGATCTACACCCCCCCTCCTTCCCTCCTCTCTCTTAAATGTCTCTGAATCCCTCCATCCTGGCCTCCCAGCCGCTATGAACAACTGGCTCGGACAGCTGGCTGTAGCAGCTGCTTGCCATCTCGTTTTGGCCTCCATCTGCATCTGGGCAAGTTTTTTTTTCTTTCCCGTAGCGTTGTCCTTTTTGTAAGCCAATCTCTCTGTTTCTAAATCAGTCTTTTTATGCCATCTTTATGTCACCATTTCAGCAAATTGAATGCTGAATACGGAGTGTTTTTTATGCTTCTTTGGGAGCATTTCTTATGCCTTCGATTGCACTTGTAGCCTTGATTTGTTTTTCCTCTTTTTTTTGCCAGTATCACTTCCCAGAGCTGCTATTTTCTGCATCTGCATCGTTAATCAGTGGTTTCTTTGTTTTCTTTTGCTCTGTTTACCGCCGTCACCTTCTCCAGACAACACCGGCATTCATTGTCAGAATGAATCCCATGTGCCATCTGAGCTATAACCGGCCGGTCTGAATTGTCTTTTGTCCATCTGTTGATAATATGCCGTAATCTTTCCCGATTGTAAGCGCTGGCATTTGGTTGAAGGAAATATTCCATGAGCAGTGACGGTAGAGGAAAGTGAGGTCATGCACCAACAGGCCAGAAAGAGGCAATGAATGGTCGATTTGTCTCTCAGGACATCAAAAACTAATATCACTGCCTTATAGGTGAATAAATAAACCTTAGTAAGTTATGTGTTTGTCTTTTTTTTAAGGATTACTGACAGTTTATGTAAGTATACTGCATTAACAGGTGGTTGGAGGTTGGTTTAACTTCACTATCAAATCATTTTAAATACGGCAGAGGTGAAACCCGCTGTAACTTTCACTTGCAGCTGAAGGATTGAGCCATCACATTCCCTGACGACGCGAGTGACCTTTTGTCCTTTTGCCGATGTGCAGTTGTTGGTATAGTAATTTATCCAGCCGCGCTGTGAGCTGTATCCTCTGCTTCTCCTCCTCCTCGGGGTGGCACCGGGGTTAATCGGGCTGGGAGCTGGGTGCCACCGGAGGCATGACTGCACACTTGCGGTCTATAATTCAAACTGTTGCACTGGTTTGTCTTTGATGTCGGGTTGAAGGATGGAGACGCTGGTGGATCTCGCGGACCCCTGTGGCACCAGCATGCCTAATCTCTGTCTGTCTTTGTAGAGACTTCAAACTGCTACACAGTATGGATTTGTGTCTTTTCGGTGCTGACAGGCCGGCTGGTCAGATCCACCGACGATTTCTGAGGCACTGAGATGTTGTCATAGTTCTGAGGAGACAAAGCCTTTCGCTATCGGGCCTGTCAAGGACACGGATTTAGATTTATGTGAGATAAATATTTTGCTTTCACTACGGATGAAATCCAACCCGGGATTCAAATTTCAAAGTTTTAGTCTCGGCCTGGGAGAACACACTGAGGAGTCTGTGAGAATCGTAAATAGACTGTAACAACCGCTCAGAGGTTTTTCTCTGTGCTGAGAATGATGCTATAAGGACTTACAGCAACACAGTTAACTGAAAGGCAATGGAGGTGCACATAAGGCTAAACTATGCACAAAAAAAAATCGCAATTATTTTGACAGCACAAGTCACAGTTTTAGTCAGAATGGTAACTTTTGTTGATATTTTTTGTTTCTTTTCCACTTAAAAAAACAATATTTAAAGATGATATTGTGATTTTTGCTGCAGTCGCGACCACACAAGCATCTGTCTGGAGAATGTGATTTGGCCAGGACGTCTTTGTTTTGACACATTTTACCCTGATCAAAAAAAAAAAGCAGCTCCTGTGATTTGGATATCGCACAAATTCAGCTAATAATTCTTTCATTGCCTTTCACGAACCCTTTCATGTTGTCACACCATCATTTTACACATTATGATTAAAAATGTGCTTGTAGCTGCATCACCTTCCATAAACACACATTATGTTTCATAATTATAGCTGGTAAATTATTAGTTTAGAGCACCTGCACAGGATGCACAAACAGTGTTAAACTTTGAAATCATTCATTTAATCGACCGTAACAGACATTTTTGTTCATCAGATTCTCAGAAATAACAGAGAAATGCATCGATTTCTGTTAAATAAGGTAACACAAACTGTACACAGACTGATTGCTGTTGTGCACAGTCGCCCCCCAAAAGCCATTCTGAGCCAGTAAAAACCCTAAGTAAATAAAACAGGCAGGGGAACGGTCGAGTTGCAAGGCCTGCGTTCTAAATAGCTTCACCTTGTGTGCCCTCGCGTGTCATATTTGTCTTAAAACCAAGGATGTGGAGAGGACTTCTAAAATGAAGGTGTCTAAGTGAGTTTTACATTCCGTGTGAACTGAGAATAGACTCTTATTTTTCTAATCTAAGTGTCTGAATCACCAGATGACCTTTTAAAACAGTTGATGCCTGACGACTACGCATGCATATTGAGCAATTTAGAGGAAATTCAGCATGTTCCAGCTGCCATGTCCTCCTCTGTTGCCTCTTTTAATAGACGACCGAATCCTCTGATCACATGAAGAGGCCCAGGTTTTGTCATTAGCGACATTTTTAGTTTGGAAATACAAAAAGTGACAATGCAGAGAGATCACAAAATGTTGATTAAAACCACGACATGCACGAAGCCTCCACTTAAGCTTCTGGTCCACTGAAGAGACTCACATTAATACATGAAACAATCTGTAAATGTCATGTTTCCATGACATTCTCTTCAGTTTTTGAAAGATAAGATAGAACCTTATTAGTCCCGAAAGAAACTCTTGTGCATGATGTTGCTCAGAAAAATTGCATAACGTGAGAATAAATGCAGTGCTTGTGAGCAAACAACAAAGATGTAAGTTGCTAAAAATTTAAGTAAGAAAGCTAAAATAAGACTAAAATAGAAAAGTAACGCTGGCTTTATTTCTGAAGTAGTGAAGTAATTTGGCACATGGTAATGAGATGACCCATGTGAAATTAAAATATTACACATGCAGTTGAAGTACAAGAAGAATGTTGCACCCTATAATGAAATGTGGCTCCTTATAATTAAATATTGCAAATAAAAATGAAGTCTTGCACATGAAATTCACTGTTCTCTTAACTAAGATGACTAACTTGTCATCTTCTTATATTCCCTTTTCCTTCAAAACTGGAACTGCCCATCTCAATCACCCAAACATTAATGTTCATGTAATATTAAATTAGCATTTTTTGGCCAATTTAAAAAAAAATTCTGGTTTAAACTCGAACTACTTTTGGCTGCAGACCTGGCTGCTGTCATCTCAGTCTTTCCCAAACCCTCATTTGTCCAGTAAATAACAACAGCTGCTTTTTGATGTCGCTGTGTTGTGATGATCTCTTAATAATGCCATGATACTTTAATAACACCAAAGTATGAAAAGGCACAAAGACAAATCCTCAGTGCTGAATCCTGATACCTCTGCTTCCTAATGACCCCCCTCTTCTTGATTGTTGCCGGACTGAAGTCTTGGGTGTGTCGGGCCAACTTGAGCCTCAGCAGACGGAGGCATGGTTCCTATCATGGCATCTCGCAGACCATCCATCACATCGGTTTCTATCTCCGTCTCTTTATGGACCTCGTAATTAAAAGCAGGCTGCCTGATAGGCCCTTTTCCTTTTAGTTCCCGGGCTTTAGATTAAAGAAATCGATAGCGCCTGGCGCTCCTCAAAAAGCATATGTGAAATATTACAGGCCCTGGCCACTGCACTCTGCTTTCAGCTATTTGACCTGGAGAGGGCCCTGTGTGGGAAGAAGTGCTCCGAGAAACAATCCCGGTCTCTGTCTTCTGCATCATGCGGGCCCAGAGCTTTGCCATATCACTGCCGGCACTACAGCTGTCACTGTTTGTATATTTGATATACTGACGAATGCCAAAAAGGAACAGGTGTTGCGTATTAGTGCCACTATTTTATTCTACCACCCCCCTCTGAAAAAAAAAAAGAAAAAAAGGTGGACTGTGGTCAATAGAGTTGTCAGAGTGTATCATTGTAATATATGACAATCTGTCTTTTAGACTGAGCTTTGCTACAAAGCAGGACCTTCACAGTTTTCCTGAGGAAAAGGAAGGGGCGCAGAGAGGGAAAATGAATTAATGTGGTTCAGGTGGACTGACCCCGAAGACACATCAGAAACATGGGAATGTCTTTGAACGTGGGCCGTTTCCGTCCTGCTGTCTCTTCTCAGTAAGTCCTGCTGGACTGTATTGAGTTTGTAGGAATATCAACCACAGATGGAAACTTTACGATATTTGATTTTGACGTTTATGTCCAGTGTTTTTTTTTTCTCAAAGATAGATGTTATTCCACAGTCTGGTCTAATTAAGCACTTGAAAGATCCCCGAACTTTGTTGGTCTTCTTACTAATTGCTTTTTTTTTGTTGCCGCAGTAAAATCAAGTTTTTATTTGAACTGACCATAAATCTTAACCCCACGTATGAAACCACCAAACTTACGACCTTACATTGTGGTTTTGTGTTTTCTTGACCTCCTGCCAGTAGCTTAACAAAACAGATATTTTGTCACGGGCCCTGACCACATATCAGCCTCTATTTGCTGGTTAATTTTTCATACCTTCATACTTTGCTTGGACACATTTTTAATCCGTTGCCGTGCCTTGGCCTGCAGAATACCATTTGGCTTCCCTCACCTCATCAGTCTTTGTTGTTGTGTGTGTGAGATCATAAGCGAGTGCGTTGCTTCACTGCATCCTCCCTCGGTTGTGCAGCTCTTCAGACAAATCCCCACAGACAGGGCCCTGGTTCCCCCCACAGAGAGCTGCTTCATTAGGATTTGTTGCACAAACTGGAGAATGTTGCCTGGCTGAGGGAGCAGCAAGGCCTCATCTCCCAGGGACACATGTTCCTCGCTGTGGCCTGACCCTGGAGCTCTGGGCCTTGTCGAATCATATTTGGCTCATGTGCCTCCCGGTCATGGGCTCGGTTACCTCTGAACCAGCCTCACTGAGGTCTGTATGCAAAACGGAACTTAAGGTTTTAATAAATGTGAAGCATGTTGAGGAAACACAGAGGGCAGATGTTGCCATCACGAGGTATAGTGTTGTGTATATGGCACCCTGTACTGCCTCTGAAGTTGTTAATTTAGTGATTGAAGGTGGAGTGCGAGAGTCACGTGGCAACATAGCAGGCTGCACATCTAAATATTATAGGGAGGAATGTCAGGGGGAGTTAATAGTCATGGTGTTTTAAGGAGGGAGTGTTTTCCTGACAGATGTAAACTTTCTTATCCACATTGTGCAGAGTTACAAAGTCCAAACATGCTGCCAAAAGCACGAGATTTATCTTCTTTATATTTGAAGAAACCAAGACATTTTACATACTTTTAAACTGACTACATATCCCAAATGTTGCATTATGATTCCTTGTTCTAGTCACAGTGATCCACAAAAAAGCCAAATGTAAAGAAATGAAGCAATCAGTACTTTTTTCTCACTTTAGACAATTTATTAAAGTTGCATGTGCAGCACTGTGCAGTACCTGACCCGGGGTGTAAACTGTCAATGGCTTTACAAATTCCTCCTTGTGTGGCAGTCTTGGTGTTCCATCGCATGTATTAAATCTATTACATAGTGAATATTGAAGCTTGGCTTTGAAAAATTATAATGCAACTCACATTGCAACGTGTCTGCCAGAAAAAAATCACGATGAAATAATTTGTCTAATGCAATTAGGATGAACTGGGACCTAAAGTTAATACAATGGAGGTCTTTCTTGACTGTTTTGTGAACAGTGTTTCAGTTCAATGTTATAATTTGAAACGTCAGTGTTTCAACAGCAAAAACAAAGTTCCCAGCCAGGCACTGGTCGTACTCATTGCAATAAGTGCGGCGCATAATGTTGGCTGTTGATCTTATCTCAGTGTGTCCCAAAGACTGAGGAATTTACTTGTGTTGGTGACGCAGTTTAGAGAAGGAGAGTGGAGAGTTTCTTTCTTAGTAGATGCTGCAATTTACTGATGCCCTCTAAACGCCTCTGATGCTTCTATGAGACTGTGCACAGAGAAGCCTCTAGTCCCCACTCAGTTACTGCTGCGCATCAACTCCGACAGGACTGAAAAGAGTGAAATAAGGTGTTCGGAAGTCAGATTTACTTTAGTTCTAACAGTGATTTTAACGACCAGGACAGGCCTTCGAGAGACATGCAGACAGACCTGCTAAATGTCAGGCTCATCAGTACAACCGGTGAAGATGTTGGGTCACACTTGACAGATTTTTGGTTCCATTTGTGATCAAACTGGTCGGATGCTGGCGCCCTGATAAAGCTAAAGCCATTTAATCACGCAGCTAGGCCTCTTCCTGTTTGCATTACGGGGGGTGTCCTGGTTATCACGTCTTTTCTTTGTGCAATGTCATTGTCATTCATGTTGTGACACGGATTCTGATTAAAAGGGGTGGATCGGATAAATGAATTGTCAGACGGCGCGGTGTCACCTTGAATGAAGACGAGAAAGAGGAGTGACACAAAAGCAATGTCACAGAGGGTTACCACCAACAAGATCGCAGAAAAAAATGACTTGTTGTGAGGGTGTCATTCGTAATGAGAAACAGAAAAACAGAGGGTTTGATCGTCCACTTCTTTGCTCTGTTGAATCATTTTCATCTCTGGCAGCTCTGTTCTTTTTTTTTTTTTTCTGGCCTCTTCACTATTTTCCATCCATCACTAGCGACTCCCACCACCTTCCTGTTTCTCACACAACATAGAGGATATGGTAAAGGTGCTTTGTTGAATGATTGAAAGGCCTCATCCCCATAAGAACTGCTTCGAGCCAGTGCAGAGAAATGCTGGACATATGGAATATGTATCTCACCACTAAGTCTCAGAAGCTCTCAACACCTAATCTCTGCTTTCCCGAAGCATTTGTTTTGCCACTTGACATATTAGATCCAGATGAGAAACCAAGTTAAACACGACTGTATTTGTTCCTATTCTGTTGTCTTTTTCGATTTTATTGACAAAGGAAGCTTTTATAGTTTCAATCTCCTTGAGTTGTGTGTTCTTCTCCAGCTGGCAGAGCTAAAATCATGCCACGAGGCATCAGAAAAAAAAGGCAAAGAGGGGTGACAGAGTTCGCTTTTGCTTCTCTGAGCTCAAGTAATGACACGTTTCACTGGCTGCATTGAGAGTTTAGCTGACTTTGACATATAAAATTGGATCAATGTTTTCAATCAGGCTGAGGTTACCTTGATGGACGAATGACAAATGATGGACATGTTTTTGGTTTGGGTTTAACAAAACAGCACACCATCCCTGCAGCTATTTTCTGACCAGTCTTGACTGTGTCTGGTATTTTCCCCAACACTGTTATGTGTTGTTTTTGAATTAAATCCTAAAATCAGCACACGCAATGACGACACGCAGATGGTGAACAGGTATATGTTGACTATGTTTTCCATCACAGTTTAGTGTTTTGGCATGCTAGCATTTTCTAATTAGTGTTTGAAGACAAAATGCAGCTGCGGCTAATGAGAATGTCTCAACAGGTATTTGATTGTAAACTTCGATAGAAAGTCAGAGGATCATTAAAGTCCTCAGGTTGTATCCTTTGGGGACCATGCCGCCTGCACGAAATTGGAGTTGCTGGGATGTGTCATTATAGCACCAAAATGATGGACACACCGACAGACTTCGCAGCCCACACCTTGTCAAAGCACCTTTGTAATCTTCTTCTGCATGAAAAGGCATTTTTAACTGAGAAACAGAAAAAACATATTTAATCATTACAGCTTCAGAACATGATCTTAACAAACAAAAACAAAAACAAAACGCAGATTCTGGTGCTGTATTCATTTGTCACCACTCAGGACTTGTTAATCAGCCTTAAAAGCATTCAGTCAGTCCAGTTTAACCTACAAGAGAGCATGAAGGCTCCTATGACAACATGAAGGAAATAAATTCACAACCAGCAGGACGATCACAAATGACAACCTGAACCCACCCCCCTCCACATACAGCACCCCTTCAGAGACCTCGAGAAAACACTGTAAATGTGGTAGTGTTGGACAAAGAAGACAAAAACATATTTCTCTAACAGTTTGGTCTGGTATTGCGATATCTGGCACCGACGACTGGTAATAGTCCAGTAATATTGGGTACTAAAGCTGGCCCCAGGATGATTAATGAACCACCAGCCAATTCCTGACATTTCTGGAGAATGTGTCTGTTTCCACAATCCCCATTGTTTCCATTGTCGCCTATACTGACAGGAGGCATGGAGGATAATAAAGGCATGACATGTGAAATCTTACTTTTCCATACCTTAGGGAAATGCATAAATATAGTCAACATGATCTGTGGTTTTCTCTTCATAGTTTTTCAAGTGCAAGAACAAACTGAGCGCTGTTACTGTTTATATCTTGATAGTACAATCCTACACATCGTGTGCATCCTATAATTTAAGTACAATTATCCATCTTGTATCTGTACATGTAAAAGGTGTTTATAGTCTTTATCATTATTTATCTTCTTTCTACTTTTGTGTTTTTTCTCTGTTTTTTTAAGCAATGCATGCATTTCCCTGGTGAGAGATTAATAAAGGTTTAATAATCTTATTCTTATCTCATGTCATCTGATAAACGAGGACGACTTACTGTAGTTTGTTTAAGTTGAAAAATGGCTCAGAACACAGCTGCACCTCAAAACACTGCACCGCTGACCTTCTGCAAGCAGAACAAGTCCAAATTCCCCTAATACTTTACACCGAATTGCACCACACCGCTTAATCATTACTGACAAGCCTCCGACTGCGCCAGCTCTCCTACTCAATAGATGCACTTCACATCATGGCAGATCACCAAGATATTAAACCGGCGCAGGTGAAGGAAAAAATGAGTATGTGACTAATCTGTAAGTCATCCCGTGTTGGCTAATACTCAAAGAAAGAAATGTTTGAAAATGAGGAATTTAAGAGAGAGTCCTGTGTGCCCTTAACTCCACTTATTGGGCCTGGAGGCACTATGACATAGTGTTTATGAAAACTGCACAACTCACATTTTGACATTTTTATTCTTTGAAAATCCTTCTGTCCTGAAAATGTCAGCTCCCAGCTGACGTTCCGTATGAAGCTTTTGTCATTACTCAGTCTTCTCACACAATAACCACATTATTTGACTGAACCGTTCGCTCTTAGTCCGGGAGTTAAATTTGGCTTCTCAGGGACACCGTAGAGACTCGTAATACCTGAGAATGTGCCCTGCGACAAAACTCAGAGGCAGCAAGGACGGAAAACTAGACCTTAATGATCACAGATGGAGAAGTGGCCGATTCAGAAGCCACTTTTTTCTAATCTGGCTTCCTTTTCGCTGCCACAACTTGGGTACATTCAACAAGGGCTGTGCCCAGGAACTCAGTCTTTGCTTTAGTAACTGTTGTTGCCTTGATGGCTGCTCTGTGGCATTATGTTCATCAGAAAACTATTAGCATTCATGTCACTTTATAAACAAACCTGCACCTGAAGCTTCCTATAGGCCACTTCTCTAGACGTGAAAGTGATTATCAGGGGTGAGCTTTACCGTTGATGCTTATGGCCCCCAACTAAAAGGGAGCCCTAGCATATAATAGCTCCATATATTTTCATTATGTTTGGCTGTAGAGTGAAAATTGAGTTATATGAATATGTCTTAATTATGTAATATTATTCTAACTTGAATACACCCTGTATGAACTTCTGCCAGAATCTCTGGTATAATATGAAACAGTCATTCCTGTCGAAAAGACGAGAGGAAAAGTAATAAATCCATTTGTGAGGCTCCTGAAGATAATCTACTTTTCTGCTGCTCCTCCTGATACAACTAACAGAGCCATTAGGAGGCACTTGTTAGGTGATGGGAGCACCGACTCCCTTTTCCACCTGACGCTCATGAAAACAAAGATGATGATATTTCTGAAAACTGCACGAAAGAAAGAAGCAAGAAGAGAAAAAAAATGTTTTAAAGAGAAGAGATTCTTACTTTCAACATCTACTTTTGTCAAATGATCACGTTAAAATCATCACTTGATTGTTATCAGAATCACTGATGTGGTCGCCTGTATGTAAAATTTGAACATTATTACTAACACCATTTTAACAACCTCATTTACTGCCTATTTAAAGGTGAATATGTTGTAAATAAGTATCATTCTTGCACCTTTCCCACTGGTTTTCATACAGATGAAGATTTTTCACACAAAAAATATATAATCAACAAATAAAATATAATGCATTATATAGACTTAATTATTCAGCAGCATGCAAAGTCTATAAAATCAGCTTCATCTAAAAGAGAATTGAAGTAAAACGGTGTACTGTGTATTTCTTTGAATGTAGGGTAATTTCACAGTAATATATCTAGAGCGGGACTCGATAATTTGTCTAATTAAATGTTGTTTGCATGGGTATTTGGTTTTCAATTTTGGGATTTGAATATTCTCTTTTTTTAAGTTTTCTTGTTTGTTAAATGTAGGTTGGCATTAAACCGTGGACGCCTTACATCCCTCCTACTAGCAGTAAACATCACACTTTATTTCACCTCGGCGGTTAAAAGTAAGACAAAATGCCGAAGACCACAGCTGCAATGAGAACAAAGACAATTTAAAACCAATAGGCTGCATTAAAAACGTACCTAAATGCTGTAGACACTAAACAGTACACTAACGTTTGATGGTATAACCAAACGGAGACTATACTATCTAACAAAACTTACCTCATGTCTGCTGTCCACAGAAAACTGCTTTTATCCACCATTGAAACAGCACTTACATGACCAAAACACACTATTACATTTCTTTGAAAACAGTTGCAGCTAATCCAGATAGTGAACATAAAACAATGTGGGAACATCTGGGCCCAGCTGTTCAGAAGCAATCAGATTGGATTTTGACTGTTGGATTGCATCAAATCTCAAAAACGTGTTGTTCAGAAACAAATGACAGATTCTGAAATCAGATCAGATCACGTAATCCAGTCCTGGTTTCAATCTGGATCGAACCTTCAGTGTGTGTTGTTTCAAAAGGGGTCTGAATGTTTAAAAGAAATGAATAATGACAGGATATTGTTTCATTGCTGTTGTTTTTTGCTGCAAGGTGGCTCAGTGGTTAACACTGTTGCCTCGCAGTTAGAAGGTGCCGGTTTGCATCCCAGTGAGGACACCTGGGATCTTTCTGCGTGGAGTTTGCATGTTCTCCCCGTACAGCGTGGGTTCTCTCTGGGTTCTCTGGCTTCCTCCCACAAGGTCCAAAAACATGTTGAGGTTAATTGGTGATTCTAAATTGTCTGTAGGTGTGAATGTGAGTGTGCTTGGTTGTCTGTCTCTAAGTGTAGCCCTGTGATAGACTGGTGACCTGTCCAGGGTGTCCCCTGCCTTCACCTTAAGTCAGCTGGGATAGACTCCAGCCCCCCATGACCCTAGTGAGGATTAGGCGATGTATAGATAATAGATGGATGCTGTTGTTTTACTGTCCAATGCTGGCTGTTCCATTTAGAGAACTACTAATTTGGATTTTATAATAAATGAAGGATCAGGTATTCCAATTTTGCTTTAAAACATAGACACAAAAGTAAAACGGGATGGGATTTCCAAATCCAGATCATTCTGTTCCAGATTAAACTTTCTGAACAATGTGCCCTCGAGCCAAGGCAATTATTGGCATAAAAAAAATCGAGTCGCCCAGTCTCATAATAATTGCAGCTATCAACATCCTCAATCACACCCCAAACCACACAGCAGATCCTGCAGTTCTAAAAGCTGATAACAGAGAAAAGAAAGAGAGAAACAACGGATGCCAAAGTAGAGTTCATCGCTATGCCACTCTCAATATTCCCAAAGAAACATAAAATATGATAATTTTATGAACGTGTCGCCTTGTAGAGGCCCTTTTATGTCCACGACTGTATTTATCAGCTGTGACTCAGGGGTCAGAACTAACTTAGAAATACAACTTCGAACCATTAGCGATAGTTACCTCATGGAAACAGAATGTATCTGATGTACAATATGAGTGAAACATTTCCTGTTGGCTGCAGTTCAGCTTTCTAACGCTGCGTCTCTATCGTGAAGCATGAAGATTTCATAGGGTTTCACTGTGATTGCAGCTTCAGAGTGGGTTGAGCTCCTTACGCCATCATTGTTATATATTCCCTATCATCTGAGAAACGGCTCAGATTTAGTCCTTCCTCCGACATGTGTATCTCCCTCTCTCACTCTGTCATTCTGCTATATTCTCCTGAAAGGCGTCCAGGAGTCTGAAGCCTTAATTCAATAAGAGATAAATTGGAAAAATGTGCAAATGTAAGGCATATCTTCGTCTCGTCGGCCAGGAGAACATTTTTAGAGTGCATTTCGTACTCCCCTTTGCAACTTAACTGCCCTCTTCCCTCCCTCGTTTTCTCTCCCGGCGTGCTGTAAATTGTCCCTGAGTTCCATCTGCTTTTCTTGCCGTGGAACAGCTAAGAGACTGTTCATTAGACTGACACAAACCAGAGAGGGTTTCTAAGGGCGGGAAGGTGCTCTCAGGGATGGAGAAAGAGAGCAATCTTGGCCCGGGCCCAAGCCGCTGACCTTGGAGGGCCTGTTGTTTGGGCCACAACACAGAGGTGGATGGAAGGATGGAGAAACAGAGGGAGGAGAGGAGGAACGGGGCTGGAGGAGAGGGTTAGCTCAATCCATTTCTTTTGTTTCGCTTGACAAAGACCGTAGCGTAGCTTGAATCCATCCATAAATTGGACTAAAAGGCTGACTGTCGAGCTGCTGCCAACATTTAATATTCCTCTCTCCTTCTCTTTGTCCCTTCATCCCTCTTTGCTTCCTTCTTTCTTTTTTTCCCCTCTGTATCCTCTGCATCTCTTGTTTTATTATTCTCGCCACCACTCTTGATAAGATTAGACAATACCATGTGTGTTCCTTTCGTTTCTTTCTTTCTCCTCTTCTGTCACGTTCCCTTTTCCTCCTCTGTGTTGATTTAGAGAGCGACAGATGTTGTTTTTGCAGAATTTCATTGTTTAAATGAAGATTTAATCATGTTTAATCTTGCTAAGTTTTATGCCTGTGTTTGTTTTATGCTTTGCTTATTTAGCCTACTACTGAAGAACCAGATATTTTTCTTTCTCAGCCTGTGAGTTCCCCGTATTCCGTGTGGATTAAAATTGACAAAAAGCATGTTCACTGCACTGCATGCCAGTTTGATAAAGTTATAAAGACACACCTGCATGCAAACGATTACATATGGTACATATGTACACACACACACACACAGGGATGGAGGTGGATGTATGTATATACACCCCTACATGTCAACTTAACTGAACTGCAGCAACATTTGGCTTGTATTTCCTTGGCAGCTTCTTCTGGAGAGGGGGGTGGAGTAGATTGAATAAGAACCCACTAGGGAAAGGGTACTTCAAAGTTCTCTGTTTTAAGTACAGTGTTTCACTAATGCTCATTTTGTTTTGGATTCCTGGTGGACGGAGCAGAGCTCTGAGTGGCTGAGTGTGACCCTGGCCAGTTCCAGGCATCGCGGCTGTGGGGGCTGAGGCTTCTGGCAGAGCCGCCTGTCTGGTTTCTGTGTTCGGGTATGTTTACTAATGGCACTCGTTGGGGTGTTGGCAAGTCCTCAGTCCCCGCTACATGGTCTCTGTGGTCCGTGCAGCGTGATTGTACAGGGGAGAGGCAGGATGTACGAGCTGCTTTTAACACAGGCCTGTTCTTGAGGCACGCTGAGCGGTTCTCGGGTCTCCTTTGTCATTTCCCGTACCTGCTATTGTAGCTCCCACAATATATTCAGCGTAGGGCTGCAACCAACAATCTGCTGATACATTTTCTGTCCAGTTAGTTTGTCATTATCTAACATCCTAGCTGTAGCTGAGTCACTAGTTATTTTCAGCTGCCTATGTTTGATGCTCATGTGCTTTTTTATTACGATATATTCTCCATTTTTCTCATGGCATGGTAAAAAGAGTTATAAATACACAATGAGCACATAAATGAACATGAACAAAGCATGTTTTACCACTAACAGTACAGTGGTGACAGTGTGGAGGGAAAACGGCTTTGGTTTCTAAATAAGAGAGAAAAACAACAGACCGGTCTAAAGTTAAGAAACATGCAAAACCTGTATTATATGGAAAAGGATTAATATTCTTAACCGAAAATCGAAGTCTTAGAAGGGCACCAAAAATTAATTTATGCAGAAATGCATCTTTCTCAAAGAGTGTCTAACCAGCTCCAAATAAAAATCACCAGAGCCAAAATTTTAACTAAGAATAAAGAAATTAGTTCAAGTTTTCTTTTTAAACTGGTTTTCTTATTTGGCCATTCTTTTACGTAAACATTGCAGACATTTTTGCTCATCAAATATTCAGAAATAACATGAAAATGCAAAGATTTACATCAAATAAGGTGTTCATGGACTGATGATGTATATTTTCATGCGTAGTCACCTCCCAACGGTCTTATTCTGAGCCAGGGAAAAGACTGCATCATCATAAGTACTGTTAGTTATTCACTGTTTATCTCTACATCTAAATCTAATGTCTTGGCACCAGTTGAAATAGTGTACCCAGCCATTTCATTATGAAAAATGACTGTGCAAGACTTATTATAATCTGTCAGATCTTATTTTGAAATTAATTAATGTGCTAAAACAGTTTTTTAGACGTGTCTTGGCAAGCACCAAGAGCTGCTACTTAGAGATAAATATATCATATACATGTACCACACATCTACCACAAATGTTTCCCTTCGACATTTTGAGGTGACTGACATGTGGCTCGTACATTTGTGTGAAGCAATATTAGAAAATATCTGATTATGTGACGAAAAGTCTAAGGTACAAGCTTAACCTGAGTTATTCATCATTGGGCCATTTCAGAGAGTTAAACCTAAAATTGGGTGACATGTACCAGGAGAGACAGTAAAATGTCAGTGTTTTGCTCTTTCGCTTCAGCTCTCATTGGCTACCTGCTTCTTTGCAACAGCAGCTGAGGCCCAAGGATATGGTAGCATCCAGAGCTAGAAACATAATTGAAATATTTAAAACCAGTCACCATAACATAATATTATCTGTGAGTCTCCAGTGTTTCTTTGTTGAGCAATTCTGAGCATATCATTAAAGAAACATTAGGAGTGGGACTTGTTCCAATGCCAGGAAGCGCTTCTAGATATGTGTTTAAGTGTTGAGTCATGGCACTCAGGAGATCTATGTCATCAGTTCAGTATTAGTCAGTAAGTATTGCTGCTGTTTTTTTTGTTTTTTTTTTGCATATGACTTCCTGAACATCACTTTGCATTCAAGCAGTATGTCCATGACTGTCAGTGGTACATTTTAGCCTTTTTCTTTTGCAATGGATGCAACCTTCACGGTGTACATTTAGCATTTTATTCTTCTAAATGCAAACATTTCTTGCTTGGATGCTGTTTTTTCTGTCTGTTATGGAACACAACGAACAGTTACAGACTTTGTCGTTAAGTTAATCAGCCCTCTCCATAATTTTGTGTTTTTTTTGTGTTTCTTAACCAAGGACTAGAATTTTTCTTTTGAAACCAAAGCCTTTCTCCTTCCCCACTGTCACCAAGTTCATTTGAAATTGCTCATTTTCTCTCTATGATATTGTTAGTCCTTGACGCTACTACATAAAGTGCCCTGAGATGGCATATGCTGGGATTCGCCACTATATAAATAACACTGATTTGACTTTTCGGACACGGGGCTTCAGAGAGTCCATACGTGCACGGCTCTTGGTGAAGATGTCCAAGCGTTGCGTCACCCCGTAGGACTGCACTCCGGATCGTCCCTGGCTGCCAAGTATAGACGTGAGCTTTCTCCCGGGATGTCCTCAGCTGTCAAGGTCAGCTCGAGAGCGTTTCACTGCATAATGTTTAACTAGAGATGTGCGTGTTAGTGCGTGTGACTAAACACACGGTTGTATCGCTGTGCTTGTGAGCCTCTCCTTGTAGTTTTTGCACGTGAACACATACTTTCCGGTCTTTCGGTTGTGTGTTTTGGTATATTTGAGGTGAAGGGTCGAGGCTTGATGACGTCAGTCCGGTCCCTGTTTTTTGTTCTTTGTGAAGATTTCAGGTCAACCCTCAACGTGTCCTCTCTCTTTCTGAGTGCGTGTGCTGTGCTCAAGTGTTTCTAAACAACTTGTCCGTCGCTGTCATGAAAGACATCACATATCACACAGGACATGCAGAATGTACTCATGAAGTAGCAGTTTCGTAGCTGTATGTTTTTTTAGGTGACTTTCTATCTGTGAAACCAAATTGTAGATGTTGGCCATGTATTGAAAATGTAGCTTTGAGTAGATACATAAATGACCTCCTCAGTAAGTCAGATACAGTAATATGCATATATGTAAACACAAGCTTTCTATAAATAACAGTTCATAGTGTCATCAGTTTATATTAGGATTGAAACCAGTTATGTTCACTTTTAAGAAGATTTAACAAAGAGTGAGCTTAGATGTACATTTTCAAAGGTGATGCCTTCAGGTTCCAAAAACCTAAAAATATTCAGTTTTACAATGATATGAAACTGAAACAAGCAGTAATTAGAGAAGCTGCAACCACAGATGTTCATTAGTGATTGAAATAGTTTCCAAATAATTTTCTGACAGCCTGCTTCTCTCAGGTTTGGTTTATACACAAGAAAGTAAAACAAGGTCAATAATGCATTCCATTTGCACTAAATCTAAAACCCAAAACTCGTACAATGGCATTTTTAGTTATTTGTTACTGTATTGGCACTTTCACTGAATCACATTTTTAAACTTATTTCTGCAATTAGTAGTTTTATTTTTTCCATTGTGTGATGTCTGTTAGGACAGGGTTGTCTATCAAGACTTTGAACTTCTCAGGATTTTATCATGTTTTGCCTATTATACATCGGCGTCAAGCTTATCTTATAATTTTAAACATTTAAGTGTTCTCACATCACATGCTTGGCATAGCTGCTCATGCTAATGTTAGATAGATAAATATGCACTGGTAGCCCTTTTAAATACTGTTCAGATTGTCTCTTTGTTAGTTTTTCAACACATACAGACTCAAATGATCAAATTATTACTTTTTCAGACATTTCTCTGTAATCCAGAACAGTGTTAGTAGTGCTACTTTAAACTTTCTTTCTGAGCCCAGGAGCTCAAACTGTTTTCTGATGCCCCTAAAACAAATCTGCATTTAAAAAAAATTTAAAATAATATCATAATTTAACCATTACTATTTGACTTATAGCTTGAACTAATAACTACTAGTCAACAAGGGAACTCTTTGGTTTGGGGCAGCCATATAACTTCTTGTGTATGTGTCATCACAGGATAAAGAAAATAATGACTGCAAAATATTCCTCACAGCAGTGTATTAGTAGGATATTGTTATTGATGTTGGAGTATAATGCTACTGACAGATTGTATGCAGAAATACAGTTCGCTCCCTGTCCAGCCCCACTTGGAGTGAACCTGGGTCTGGTGTCTGTCACCTGTCAGCAATCCAGCAGCAGGTCTGGTCTGAGCTGTGCCATCCCTTCTGTTGCCGTAAGCACAGCAGCTTTATAGACCTCCGGAGGCCCACTGCTTCGTTTGGTGGACTTAATTGTGATTTGTGGAGTCAATGTCTTTCAGGTCAACCACATTCTCATTTATTGACCAACTGTGGCTCGGGTTAATGTCGTCATTACCCCGACATCCGTAGATTTTTCTGTGACGCCGCTCCGAGTCTGATTTACAACTTGGACTCTCTTTTCAATCTTTTGCTGTTACCTTTAGGAGATGCCGTCCAGTGGGAGATGCTTTGATAAATGCATAGGTGCTGATTTTGATTTCAGAGCAAAAGCAGACATCACGAACTGGACGGTTTTAACATTAACTGTACAAAAATATTGGCTTCGCTCCTGTATTCACATCTGTGTCTTGTTTTGCTGTGTAGTCTTCCCACAATACCAAAGCATAATAGACTTACTATGAGTTGGAGGCTACTTAATAGCTTAATAACTGGGAGTTATTTCTCCTGACTCTCATGAATCCTTCAAATAATGGCTTACTATTGCGAACCTGCTGTCACGCTCACGTCTCCTGCCCATACACCTCCATCACACCCTTCCTCCTTCCATCCTCTCGTAGCAGAGAAACAGAGCCAGCTTTGTTTTTGTAATAATCACTTGCGCCTAAATCACATTTCCAAAGCTTGAAGGTCACAACAACTTCCCCTTTGGGGTTTGATTTAAGTGGCACTTAGGCCCGCTACTGTAGCTAATCACAAGGATTTATAGAGTGCATCACCCAGGGGCCGGAGGACCAAGGAATGTTTGCTGGCACCCTGCTGCAGGTGTTACAAACCTCTTTTCTTTCGTCCCGTCTTTCTTTTCCCTCTTCTATTATAGCTGCTGATGGAAGGCAGCTGGAAGACCTTGCTTGTTCTCCACTTGTTGGTTTAAAAGGGGGTTCTGTTGGTGGAACATAATGCTGGCAGCACCCTCCTCCTCGTCCTCCTCCTCCTCCTCCTGTCGCCGGTCACTCCCCAGTCCGGAAAGTCCTCCACGTAAAGCTTTCATAATTACATTGATCTTGAGGGGGCCTTTTACGACCTGCTGACGCATTCAATCACATTTCAGTATGGCCCTTGTTAAGGGCTCCTGTGTTTTGCATATCCCAAGTTCATGTCCAACCGTTAGCACGTCTCATGTTTCTGGTAATTGGGAGTTTTCACATGGTCCTGAAGGAGAGGGCTAAAGAATAGAGGATGGAGGGAAGGGAAGGAGGACAAAGCAAACAAGAGGGGGAGGGAGCCAGCATGGATGGACAGGAAAAGGGGTTGTTGCTCAGATGAGAAGGACTGTCAAAAACTCCAGAGGCATGTTCTACAAGATCCAGATGTTGTAATCCCCCCTCCATACGCCCAACCCCGTCATCCTCATGTCTACTGTACATAACCATCATGATGGATTACTTTGCACCGACTACATCACAGCACTCTTGGGCATCACTCGTGTTCACACCATCATCTGTGGTACCACTTTGTTTTGTTTTCCAAGCAAAACACAGGAAATCTCTATTAGATTCTGCCTTGTCCGAGGAAACGTATCTGCTCCCTCCCCCCACCCTCTTTGAATTTCCACCCCATCATGTCTTTGGTCTGGTTTGAGTGAATGCAACAGCAGGTCAGAGCTAATGAGCTTGCTGTGATCTAAGAGCAATGCCATCTATAGGCATTCACCCCAGCTTGTGCCAAATGCCAAATACTTGGAAACCCTGAAAAACCTTCCCATTAAAGCCTTAAAAGGAGGCCTTATTTGGCAAATTTAAATGAGATTATTTGCTAGTTTTGGCCTCAAGAAGTGCCTCGAGGAAGTCAAGATAACTTTTGACACGACTGTGAATCCAGGAAGAACTACTCCCTAGATAAATGATGAGGGTAAATGAAGGTGAGGCAGGATTGCTCTTATTCTTAGCTCACCTTCTCCTCCTCTCTTTTTCCTTTTTAATCCCTTCTCCCCTCCTTTTCCCCATCCTCCTCTTCTATTAGTAACCTTTGGCATGAGAGGTCAGCGCTGTGTTCCAGCAGGATGACCTCTGGTAATGAGAAGGCAGGTTAGTGGGTGACCTGGAAGCGCTTTGTCCGCCTCTCCTGGGAACACAAACAGTGACGGCACTAAGGCACACAGGAACAGCTGTAAGGCTGCTGTCTTGTGTGCTCCTGCCTGCTTTTATACCCATTTGTCATTTCACTGGAAAAACAGAAATATAAACAAGAGGCAAATCTCCTTGACTGATGCTCTTCAGGTGTCTGGGCATGACCCTGTCTCCACAAAATTTCGTTCCCATACAAATCTCAATTACGTTTTTAAGGGAACCTAAATTTGTTTTGAAATAAACATAATTTGTGATCCGTGACATGGTGGGAAAGAACTGAGAAGTCCAAGCAAGGAGGTCGGACGGGTGGTCGGTGGCATGTACCAGCGGTGGGAATTTTTGAGCATTTGCTTCAAGGACAGTCTCAGGAATAAGTTTATTTTTTATTGTTGTTGTTTCCTTCCTGTTTTAATTTACTTTGTGGTTAGATTTAGGCACAAAATGACTTGGTAAAGATTAGGAAAAGTGTCATGGTTTGAGTTAAAATGCAGCCCTTTCTCTACACGTTTAAAGTAGGGATGCAAATTTTGAACAACTTCTTTAACTGAAGCCTCATCAATCAATGGCTGATCAATTAATAAAGTGAACTTAACCCAGTTATCACAAAACTTTCTGGTTTGAGTCATGTGGCATACACTGTCAGAGCAATGTATGTCACCAACCAATTGCTTAGAGTATTGTTCAATTAATGCACTTTCTCTTCCTAAAAACTTGAGATTTCTGACTGGTAGGCATTAAGAGTCACATAGCAATTTGTCATGGTTGCACTTTACTGGCTAAACTCCCACAATGCTCTCCGCTTGTCAACACGGATCTGACAGAAGGCGGAGTGACTGCCTTTTTGGATAGCCATAGTGGTAAACAGTAAGACTTTCCCCCTGGTGGCACAAGCAGGTACTACAGCTTTGTCTGCTGCCTTATTGGTAAATATATTTTTAACCAGTTAAATTATTCATGGCAATTAATCAATTAATGAATAATAACTGGCACTTCTGTATATTTTTGTTTTTTTTTAAATATTTTCTCCTGATTTTTTTTTTTTTAATGTTTGCACTATCGCCTTTGAAGCTTGTTTTTTGACATAGATTTTGTGGCTTACCAGGATGATAAGTCCCATCTCATCTAATGCGTGACTGATGCAATGTAAATGTAAAATAAAATGGCAAGGATGCATTGATTAGAAATGTGTTTGTGATGTGTTACAAACAAACGTACAGAAAATAGTGGATAGGAACGTAATTTTGTGGAAACTGGGCACTCTGCTCTGAACTCCTATGTGATATGTGAGAGCACACCGGTGTCTGAAGAAGGATTTAAGTGAGGTAGACTTTGCAAATAGTTTGCATGTTAATAATTAATTTCTCAATAAAGCCAACCTTGACAGGAGTTTCCTTGTTGACCACCAAGTTTCTAAAAGAATTGTAGTGATTTATAAAACGCAGCTTCGACCAACTTACTCTTCTGTTTATTTGGGTAAAATCATTGATCCACCCACACAGGAGTGAGGTGACAGGTGTGCATGTGGGTGGATGTGTGCTTGTCTGTGCATGTGGGTATTCATTTGTGGGGGGTTTTTTTGGTTTGTTTTTTACCCCTAGCACTTTGGTACAAGTACTCACAAAGTCTTTAAAGGTAGGTTCAGTCAGGCAGCTTTTACAGTTTGTAATGGGATTAAAATCGAGGGCTGACTTGATTCTAAAGTTTATTCATCCCTTTTAAAACCAACCCGCCCCCCCCATCCTGTGATCATTTAATTTGTTTAGTCACCATAGCCTGTTTTCATCTCGCTGTTGCCTTTCCCGACTCTCTCTCCCTACACTCCTGCTTTCATCACTGCAGATCTCCCATGTTGATATCCGTATGTCATTTGATACAGGCTTACATTTTTTTTCTTCTTGCCTTTTTAAAAACCAACCGGTCCCGTATTAACTCCTGTGTGACTTTCAGAAGCAATTTACATATCTGCCATGGAATCGAACAGCTGAAAAAAGACACAAGAGAGGAGCGGGTAGATGCTTCTTGGCCGGCATCCACAAATTGCAAAGATCGCTAATCTGCTTGCACAGCGCCTTCTGCTTCTCTTTTCCCGGACTTTGGAGCACTTGAGAAAAAAGAAAAAAAAAAAAAAGGGCATCCTTCAGTGCTCTTTAAACTCACATAGCGTTTTACTAGCATGTAAATTCATGACAAATCATTGACTTTGCCAGTGGAAAAATATCGGGGAGGGCCAAGGAGGGAGGAAGAACAGAGCGAGAGAAAATGGCAAAGTGCCACGATAATTCTTGGCATTGATCTCTTATTGAACAAGCAAAGGTTTCTGAAGGCTGAGTTGATCCCGTCGCAGGGAGAGAGCATGCTCCGGCTTTTCACGCTTTTCATTTTCTACTTGAAAGCGGCGCAGTTGCGAAGCTACTTTGATCCCTTACAATCGCGAGAGACCTCCATTTGTATAGAATGTGACAGTAAGCCCTTTGGAATCCTGTAGCTGTTAGTCGTTTCTGCGAAGTTCAACACAAAATAATGTTTGAAAACCATAAAAGAGCAGGGATTAGGGTGTGCTCATAGATAGGTGGTGTCTTCCTCTGCAGCAAGTTCAATTGAATTTATTGTCTCGTTAGCTGGTGATTGGGTGGCAAGTATTATTCAGACAAAACAAGTGATGAGTGACGGGCGTTCATCTTTTTTTTTTTGTGTCTGATGAGGTCATTGGAAAATATAGTTTCATGCCTGATTGAAAGTGTTTCCATGTATGAATGCGTCTTGCCATTACATGTTCACCGCTTGTTAGGGATAAATGGTTAGGAAGTAGCCTGTATATGTGAATGTTTGTCAAACACCAGCGTGCAACATGTCTGCAAGACGCCGGCCGACCCGGAACCGGAGCAGGAATAAACCAGATTTCAGTGCCGTCTTGTCTGTCTGGAGATGGCTCTCGCTCAGAGGAAATGAGTCTACGATACACAGGCATTGCTCAAATTCCTCCCCTTGTGTCATCGCCGCTAAAGCAAATAACGGCTTAGGGGGAAGGATTCTGCCACTGAATCAACAGATTGTTTGTGTCTTCACTGGCTCAAAGGGAACATTTTCAGAATTGTGGAAAGGTAGGAATTTGGGGGAGCAGTTCCTTTTTTTACTCTGAGTTGAGTTTTTGTTCCCCTCACAGGAACGGTGCCTTTTCAAAAAAAAAACAAAAAAACTTAGCATCTTTGCCTGTACATTTAAAAGGTTTAGAAAAAGAGTTTGGCATAAGGAAAGAGATTCCTGGACTTATATCCCCCCAGAAGTTGAGTGACTGTTTTGGAAATGAGAGCAGACGGTGACTCGAGCCATTGGATTAATTGGTGCATGCATGCTTGGCCTGGGCTTACCAGTGAACTGGGCTAGATAGGAGATGGTTGTATGCGAATTAATTAGGGTCAAACTGGGACCAAATCAGCATGGAAGCCTGAGCTTTTTCCACTTCAATACACTGTATTTGTAGTAAGGAATCGGGAAGAAGCTGGAAGGATAATGACAAAGAACAAAATCCCTTAAAGCACTTCACCCTGAACCTTGTGAGCAAATCTTATGCTCCTAATTTTAATTTTTGTTTTGACCCTGTTTAGCGCATCTATTGCATCAGTTGGGTTAATCTCCATCATTCATAACCCTGTTGAGTCTTATGCTTAATATATATGTCAAATCAGGAAGTGTTTTATATAATTTTTGTTGGGTTTAATCCCCAATGTGTACATTTCTCAGGTATAATCACACTTAAAATAGCACTACAGAGCCTTAACTGCAATGGTTTTCTTTCCAATACCATCCGGTGACTTAAAAATGAAACCCACACAACATCTGTGTTGGAGGACAGGTATATGTGTCTAGATGAGCCTGACTTTATAGTTATTTTTAATTTTCAGAAACAAGCATTTTTATTGTTTGCTCTTGAATATATTGTCTCCATTTATGCTTGTGCGTCTGTGTAAATGCTGTAAAACGATGTAAAACCTAACTTGTTTTCTTGTGGTTGTAACAGACCCCGTATGGCATGTGGTAAACACTTGATTTGTAGGAAACATAAAACTAAATGTAAAGTTTAAAAAAAAAAAAAAGCAGAAAACAGGAAGCATGTTCTTCATTAAAAAGCCATTTGAGCACAAGCTTGCATTACCTTTGGGCCTTCTGTATGCCAAGAGGCAAAACTTTTGAGCACTTATTTCTCAATAGGATGTTGTCGAGGTGTAAATGCTGTTAGGTTTCTGGTTTGAATAATTCAGTTGTCTGCACTTCCACTGGGGAGCAACTTTAAGCCATTACGGCGGGTAAAATGGGTCCCTCTGACCTCAGGTCGTCGCTCTAAATTGGCTAAAAGTTCCTCCTCTCCTCATCTGTCCATATTTAAACTCCCTCTGTGGCTACCACTCTCTTCATCTTCTCCCTATCGACACACACCTTAGTAATTGGTGATGTGGACCATATGTTGGGCTTGAATGGCCTTCTGTTCCGTTGAGCTGCTAGACGCACTCAAGGACATAGCACGGCCTGGTTATTATGCTACCTGTCCCTTCCTGGACTGGCGTCGCCGGTGGGGAGATACAGCCTTCCTGTCCTCCTATCAGACCTTCTCATCTGCTCGTCTCTTTACCTGTCAAATCATCACCTGCAGCCTGTGGACACACTGGGCGTTGATCTGTCAGTGTGCGTACTCTTCACCATTAACTGACCCCCTCAGACCTTATTAACAGACTGAAGGGACCCGGCGGTGGCATGACCTCTCAGCTGGAGAGTCGGGAGGCGAAAAAGACTTGCAGATTTAGAGAACATGTGTGTGTTTTGCTGCTGTTGTTTTGTATGTGTGCATTGCAGCCATTAGAGGCTCTTTCTCCTGTATTCTCTGCCAGTTAAAACAATTTTTCTTCCACGGCATTATTTGTTGCAGGCCTCTTTCGGTAACTGGAAAGCTTTAAATTGATTGTTTCCAAGTGGTTTTCATGGAAATAAGCACCGATTGTTTTTCCTCTTTAAGGTACAGATGCACCCATTTTGGAAAACATAGTTTTTACTCCACTGGAATTGATTATTGCAAAGTTGGCCAAGCAGGGTTTTTCCTGCATAAAGGAAGAAGTTTTATTCAAAGAGGTTTCAACGAGCTCCAAGAGAAAATAGGAAAATAGCTGAAAATAAAAAGTAACAATTCTATTTTGCTACCAGTTTTGTTAATCAGGGTTCCATTTACTCATACGTAACAGACATTTTTGCTTATTAAGTAGTCAGAAATATTAGGAAAATGTATGGATTGCTGTCACTTTACTTTTTGTGGAGTGATCGTGCTCATTGTCATGTGTAGTCACCCCCCTGATAGGCTGCTTCTGAGCCAGGAAAAATCTTCTCATGGTCTGTCAGAATTATCATTCTAATATATGCTGGAAAAAAAAAACACCAGATGAATAGTTTTTTTGTGTCTCTCTGCAGATTTACCAGTTTCTGTGAGGACTTTAAGAGCCGGAACGCATGAATAGATGCAGAGCATGGTCCATTGTCATCCTACAGGTAAGACATGTAACTCTGGATTCAGATGTGTTCTCTGAGCAATAGCGAACACCATTTTGTTTACAGATAGAGCATTATTTACTTGTGACTAAGCTTTGACAGATATTTTTCTCCTAATTAACATGAATTCCTAACGATTCTACATATTTCCCTCTTGAGTAAATCTTTACGACAGCTTATTGGGGTCATTGCTGGTAATTTTTTCCCCCTAAAAATTCCAAAATAAAGGTGGGAAAAATGTATGACAAAAAACTTAGCAAAAGAGAAAACGCTAACGTTCTCTAATCATTAAGATGGGAAGTGTGATATCAGGATGTGGTTTAATGACAACAATAGGAGGTCACTGGCACAAAAGAATAAAAAATATCAAGGTTTGGAAGTATTCGGTCTTGTTTTGGGAAAAATATTTGAATAAACTTACCAGTTAATTACTTATAAATTGTGTTATTTTGATGCTGTAGGCTTTGAATCCTTGGCTTGATTGATCACAGAATATGTATGAACATTATGTGACTTCAACATTTAAAAAGAGTATATATGATATGCAGACATCGTCTTCAGATCTGTAAATTGGAGGGCCTAAAAGGTGCATTCTTTCATTTGGCCAGCAGGGGGAGACTCCTCTGGTTGGAAGAAGAGATCAGATTGTATAGAAGTCTATGGAAAAAAAATGACTACTTTTCACTTGATCTGTTACCTTGGTAAACATTTTCCTAAAGACTTTATTAACTCAATCGTTAGTTTCAGGTCTCCTTTATCTGTTAATTTTGTAAAATGCATGTCCAGTTATGGGGTTGTTCCTGTAAACGTTTGCGCTGCCTTGTGCCTGTCCAAAGTTCATGCAGTGGAAAGTGAATGTTCACAACTAAGCTGGAAGCAAGGACTTACCCAAGGCTTTCCAGTTTCATTTATATCAATTTTAATTTCAGTAAATTTGTTTCTCAAAACAGCAAACTCCTTGGGTCCTCATTTTGACGTCACGGTCTGACATCATCACGTAAACATGTTCAAAGCCTTTGTCATGATCCCACGGCAAAGTCCCTCCACCTTTTGGTTTACGTGCTGCACAGACAACTAACAATCGGGATGGCTGACGGAAAAGCTGCTGCCCTTTCATCAGTGTCCCTTAATCACAAGCAGCCTAATAAAGAAAACATGCAGGGACTTAAGAACGGCTCTGTAAAGAAGCCAGTGCTGGTCCCCTTCCTTTCCCCCCACGCCTCCGTCTGGCGAGTCCAGACAAGCCTCGGGTAAAAGGTGAGGATGTTTGTTCTTCCCCTCGCTACAACTGGGTCAGTGAGCAAGGTAAAGGTGTTTACCTACGGCTCACAGCTCACAGTGCCCTCGCAGACCTTTAAAACTGATTCATAGCCTCGATCGGGGGAAAAAAACGACTCTCATACGCCTTTCTGGTTTTTAAAAGAAATAAAAAATTAAATCCCGACCACACAGATGTGTAAATTGAGGATCATTTTCTTCTCAAAACAGATCAAATGATTTGCGGTTACAGCAGCGTGTGATTGTGTATGACCATTCACAAATTATCCCCACCAAGAAAAACAGTATCAACAGTTCAGGGTGAACTGTGTCCCGTTACTCTGTCCAACACATGACTTCATGTTGAAGCATAAATCTAAGCTCGGGCAGCCGTGCAGCCTTTCACGCACAAGTAATCACCAAACACACACACATGCTTCTTTCACTAACCCAATTGCTCTCGACTCGGTTGACTCTGACACACACACACACATTTCTCTCTTGCACTCACTCAATCTGTCTTTCTGGTTCGTTCTGCCCTGACCTGCTGAAAGGCTTTCAGGGCAACGTCAGTCAGCCAACATCTCTCTCTGTTCGTCAGGTTGGAGTTGGACGCTGCTCTGTTCTCCCACCTCATTCCTCCACATTGGCTGCCTTGTCATGTCGAGATGAGACGAACACAAGCCGGCGTTTATGCTTGTTTGCGCACCTACGCATAAGATGGATGCATTTCTCGTTCGCGAGCGGCTTACACGCACACGCTTGAAGGCTCGGCTGTGCAGAATGTGCGTGCCTGGATTCATTTATAATTGTGAGTGTGTGTTTAATCGCGGTTTAATTTGGAGAACAGCTAGAAAGCAGCAGCTGTGGCTGCTCCACAACATGGGAAGCGTCTGTTGTTGATTCGGCTGGATGTGGCTTCGACGCTGCCCGGCCCAGCTGCTTGGATTCTCCCTTTAATAGACTTCGCAGCCTTTTGAAAACAGCTTTTTATAAGAGCCCCGGCACAAGTAAACACTGACCTGATCATTAAAGTGGGAATCTGCAATTAATAATCGTTAATGAATTATTTATTTATTTATTCATTTTTTTTGGCGAAGTGTGGCGCTGAGCAGCTTGTGGCTCGTGTTGAGACTCTCGGTACTTTTTAAATACAGCTTGAATCATCTCCCTCCGCATGCGTCCTCCCCTTCCACTGTCATCGTTTCCTACGCAGGAAATTGCGGTCATTATCGAGTCAACCAAAATTACACTGAATAACATGGTGGTTGCATGGGGGGAGCTAATTGGAGGTGGTTGGTTAAACGAGTTAAATGTAATGTAATCAACAAATTCCACTGACATTAGGAGTTGTCAGCAGAATTATTAACTTATGTCCCAGTGTAAATTCTTCGACTCAACTTAGGTTCAAGCCACGGGCTATTTTTCTAGTTTATGGTTAGTTTTTGGGTGTTGGCAACAACATACCGAAGTGACTCAGTAGAACCCCAAACACCAAACAGCTGCGTCCGGCAACAAAGTTGACTCAAACAAAAGATAAAATAGTTGCTGCTGTGACCATGTTCATGTAGATTGCTCTAAAGATTTTTGGCATCTGATAACCTTAAACCCCAGTTGTTACTCAAACTGGACTTCCTGGATTGTATTTCCCGTCTCACTGGCGCCTTAAACAACATACTGCTACTAACACAGCCAGTGTATTGGTATCAGGGTATACCCTCGCTGGCCACTTTGTTAGGCACACCTGTTCAGCTGCTTATTAAATGGGACCGATTTTGCTTTTCCCACCATATATATAACATTACACTGCTGGATGTTCATAACTGAATGTGACCAGAGTTTTAAATAAAAGGCTAAACAAGCAAACAAAAGTAGTCCCTGCGAGAATAACCTTAAGGCTTCAGACAGGTCTGAACAGTAGTTTACACCTTTTTTCTCTTCATTTTTGTCGTGGATTTCTTTACAATCATCATCAGTTCCACTCACATCATGCCCACAAAGTCACACTACGGTCTTCTTTGTTAATATCTCTACACATTCTTGCAAAACATTCTACTTGAGTAGTACTTTAGATGTTTAATGTGCTCTAGCATACAAAAGATCAATGCTGCAGAGAGATGATACACAGTTGGCCATTTTAAGGCCAAACGTGGTTATTTACATGGAAAAAACTTGTTAATATTTGATACACAAAGATGAGTTTTTAGGGGTTTAATCAATGACCAGTGAGGGATTTTAAGTGAGAGCCACCATATTACATATAAACATAAACTAAACGTTGGTGTCAGCCTCAAACATCCATTCGCTCGGGATGTGGCTTAAATTAAGTGCCTGTCGTCACTGGATGCCCAGCTGTTGGTTAAAGATCAGATCAAACATGTTTGAGTTGATCTGAACTGTTGTCTCACTCGTGTTGCGTACATTCTGTTTTCCATCAGTGGCCAGTGTTGCAATCATTTCTTCTCGTGTGAGTGTGGTCATTCTTATTTCAGGTGACGGCCCTCCTCCCCTATAAAACGTTGCACGAAACCTCCAACTTTTCCCAAAAAAAAAATCATGGTAACTCGAATCGCCACAGAAATAAATTCCCACTTCCCCCTGGAATCAATCTTTCGTCAAACCAGTCTCAGACGGATTCACGTAATTGCCGCCTAACGAACTGGCCGCATGTACTCAACCCAGAGGAAGGTGGCTGGAATTAACATTGGAAGCATTTATGCAGAGTTTCGTGATTTCTACTGATGTTTCTTAGCTTGCTCACTCTAGCAGCCTGCCAGTAACCAGACCGATCCACCCTCCCTGCTCTCCACTAGCAGCTGTGTTGACTGTCTTGTGCCTGGGAACCCTTGATTACTAGGCTGACTGTACATTTGGGCTGCGCCTGGCAGCCAGCTCATTGTGCCTCCCCTCGCCAGCACGCACACAAAACACAGCCTTTCTTAACTTTGATCGTGGAGAGTTGTAAATGACTGCCGCTCCGTCATCCAAGGCCTCAGGTTATCCACCGTCCTTTATGAGCCTAATGAACGGTTCGGGGATGTTTATCTATGCTACAGTATGTCTGTCTGAAGACGCCTCCGGCAGCCGCTTCATGTCCAATAATCTCACGTTGGCAGACATGCGATGTTCTTCATTAGAAGCTTCAGCTGCGGGATGATGTCTTCATTAAAGTTTATGATTTGTTGATTTTAATAATCTGTTGTGTTTCTTCATGTGATTGTTAGGGAGGCATTAGGAGAAGACCACTCCTTGCGATAACAAGACACAGGTGTCGTATAATGACATCAGCTTATTAGCTCAGTTGGAGGCGGCTCTCCGGCCAAAATATGATTTTCTCGAAATACGTCCCCAGCTTGATTTATGATTAACCTTGCTCCGTGTAATAAAACCACATAGTAATACGAAGGGACAGTAAATGCAATGAAAAACTGCTAATGTCGAAACATTTTGGCCTGTTTGAATGAAATCTTTGTTAGTGATCAATAACAGATGCTTTAAAAAAAAAAAAAATCGGTCTTGGTTTTCCAAATATTTGGTACATGCCGAAGTCAAATGTAAGCGCAGTATTGCTATTAGATTTGGGAAACTGGTATAAATCTCCAAAGTGTTAACATTTCTACCTTATTAGTGTTCTAGAGATCAAATTTGACACGTAGATGAACCTCTACAAGCAGCATTTGTGCACCACCAGTGGTTGGCAGAGGACAGGAGATATGTCCACAAGAAAAATGACTAATTACCAGCGCTGTATTACAAGCATATCTCAGCATTTCCTGCGTGTTATATAATGAAATGAAAAATGTGACACATAATCCATCTGACTCGACTCTCATGGGGTTATTAGAGAAAAAATATACAGTATTATTGAATTGGAGTTTAATGAAGCGGAGGGAATCATCAGGGTCTCTAATACAGATGGATTCATCCCAGATGTTGTATACCAGCCAAGTTGTTGCATCCAGATATTATACATAATAGTGGTTATATAATGCACATTGTGATGCAGACTTCCATGTTTGCTTGTCCCAGCCAGACGTGATCCCAGTTCACAAGAGGGTTCAGGGACGGCTGGGTTCTTTTTGTCAATATTAATGTGGATGTTTTGCTTGACGGATATTTTCTGTCCTCTTTAAAAGAAAATGTATGCATTACAAAATATCCAAGTACACATTAGCACTAAAAACAACTACGAATGAAAGCCTGTCAGCAGCAGCAATATGTCAAATATCAAAGAAGACCATTGTGCCATTTTAGTGTTTCTGCAGTGTTTAAAGTGTGGATGCCGACATAGAGAATCGTGGATTGGTGCAACAAAGCCAATTCAACCTTGTAACCCGTAGCTGCTAGTGTGATCAAACCAGTATGCAAATCTGCTGTTGTTTTTTTCTCGGAGCATGCACATGACGTAAAGCAACAACAGGCATGCATGAATTGAGACGTGACATTATTGCTTCCCAAACTCTCTCTTTTTTTTTTTAACATGTCTACATGGATAAACATAATCTGAACTTTAGATGCTGTTTTCATTTTTCTTATGTTTTTTGGAGTGGCCTAAAATGTGAGTGCATGTGGATGAAAGGCCTAAACATAGAGGAAAATTTTTGTTCTTCAGAAAAAAGTCACTAGCTGTGTTTCCATATAATTGTTAAGTAAATCAGAATCGAATTAGGCTTGTTTTCATTCAGTGCTTTGGGACAAATAAACCAGGCTGCATAATTTTATCGGACGGTGGAGGTATGGACAGGTGACTGTAATGCCTGAAACAAAACTAAGTGGCCAAAAAACCTGAGAGAAGAGGACAGAACAATAAAACTTTGGGCGGATACAAGAGAACAGCGGAGAGAAGTCTTCAGCAGTTGTTTTTAATTGAGCAAGTTGTAATTATTCTTTCATGTGAGTTGTTATTCGTGCTCTCCGAGGCCAAGGCAGCAGAGACAGCAGTTCAATCATGCGTTAAATGTTTGCTAGGTATTTAGAAAAAGTTCATGACCTCTTTTTTTTTTTTTTTTTTTTTTAAAGTTAAAAACCATCTGAAGTGATATGAAATTTTTTTTTAGCAAAATTTGTGAAATTGGTTGAATTTTGCCCTTTCCATTAACTTTTTGTGTTGCGATAATTTAAATGTGCATAAAGTACACAATACATTAAAATATTAGCTGCTGCAAAGATGTTTTTTTTTGTTTTCTTGTACGATGACAAAACTTCTTCTTCTTCTTCTTCTTCTTCTTCTTCTTCTTCTTCTTCTTCTTCTTCTTCTCCTTCTTCCTGGAAATAAATCCACAAATGGCTCATCATGGTTCAATTTGAATATGTTCAGTCTGACTCTGGGAAATTATGATGATCACTTTTTTTTAGTTTTGCATAGAAAGACGGAGCCGATGACAAAAAATGATCAGGTGCAGCCTTAATGAGATTCAAGAATATACATTTCAACAAAATTAACTTTCTCTTGCAGGCTCTTGTCTTCTGTTTGGAGTGCATGTAGTCACACACGGTGGCTCATGATGTTGTATCAGCTGCACTCTCTGCTCTTATACATGTAGTTTTACATCTCATGTATAATTCAGCCCATCGTCTGAGAGAAGTTTTGCTTTAAATCCACCGACTCTGTTTGAATTCGTCTTTCTCAGACAGGAAACAGATCTTGTGACCAGGGAGCGGGCGAGGAAATGATAAATG
Organism: Stegastes partitus; assembly: GCF_000690725.1. Lineage (NCBI taxonomy): Eukaryota > Metazoa > Chordata > Actinopteri > Pomacentridae > Stegastes > Stegastes partitus. The sequence goes on from NW_007578352.1 coordinate 323,891, forward strand.
AAGTAAAGGCTCCGACGCACCGCCTCAGATCAGTGTACATCTGAGCTCTGTTTATTGTTGTAGGCGCTGAGGCTTTTTTTCCTGCTTTGATCGCGCTCATAGGAAGCTCGACCTATACGTCTGTGTTTGACACCCGGCCGACCCGCTGCACACGCACTGTATGTGCGTACACGAAAGATTATTTTTTCAGTAAGAGATATCCAAACACATGGAGGTTTCCTCTGCCACTGAACTCACACGGGGGAAGTGGGGGGTTGGACCATTTGAGGTCTACAGCTCTGACCTGAAGGCTCAGACTAGCGAGGACTTACTCATGTTCTTTCTCACTGGATTTCCCACAGACTACTACCAGCAGCAATTCTTTTTTTCCCCCCCTTTTCTCTCCTATTCTGTAAAGAACTGTAACTAAACAAATATTGTTGCTTTGACATAGACAATTTAAATTTGGCTGCCCCTGGAAAGCCCTGTTTTGTTCTGCCTTAGAAAAATGACTATTGGGTTTCTTTTGTCGAGAAGTGGGTAAGTGGGGAGATGAAGCCTGGAGGGACATGTGTATTCATAACACCAGTGCCGCTTTTCTTTCAGTCGGCATTGTCTGCTGTTGTGGATCCTCTTTGCTCTATTGTCTTGTGAGTTCCGCTGGTGGTCTCTCATGTAAACAGCTCTCAAAGGGGAACCTTCTCCACTCTCCTTTTCAAAAGCGCCCTCTCTTTTTTCCTCCGGGTCTGCGTCTCTTTCTGTGGTCACCTTCTTGACTGTCCCGCTCTCTTATCCCCATCCCCTCTCTCAGTTCCCCCCCCTCACCCCAATCTCCATCACATGCCCACGCACACACAAACATCCCAGCTTGCTGGCGGTGGATCTGTCCTGCTGCAGAGCTAATAGCGTATTGGGGTTTTTAGGTGCCAGTGGGGAAGGAAGGACCCTGCTGGCTTGTCAGCGTCTCTGACCCCTCTGTCACAATGGCTCCCTCTCCCCTCCCACTCATTTCCCTGCCAAGCTGGGAAGAGTAAATATTTATCAGCCCCCCACAACAATGGCCGGCTCGGAGGAGAAAGAGGCTCTGACCAGAGCTCATGCGAGGCCTGCAGGCGAAGCTGATGTCAGTTGGGGCTTAAAGATGGGTTGCAGGAAGATTAAGACGGAGGCTCTGAATATTTTGGGAAATTACATTCCATAAGTTGCTGCATTGCCAGAGTTGTCCCGTGTGCTGGCACTTTGAGTTAGACTCAGTCCAAGGGTGAGTTGGCAAAAGCAAAACAAGAAAATGCTAATTCAGATTTAATTGAGTGGCAGTGCATCGGGTCTAAGATCACTATTTCAATAATGTCACTGTGTGTTTATTATTTGAACAACTTCAATTTTTAATACTTTATTTATTAGCAGTTATTGTCTTCGTACTGAATATTCAGCCACAGAGTGCTTGTAAAATATCTACCGTGTCAATACATCAATACATCGATGTCAATCATCAGCCATGTTTTTAGTTCATGTTTACCAAGCTGGAGTTGCCAGTTAAATTCCAACTTTTGCACTTTATTATGCAAACTTTTGCTTCTATTTCATATATATATGCATATCTGCTATCAAGAAATGTCAAAGTATGAGGGGATTAAACAAAATAAATTATTTTGACGTGCGGTCAACACAGATTTACACCAAAAGCAGCAAAAGTTTAGAGCAAAAACACTGACGCTCTTTATGCCTATGCTTTTTGTCCTTTCCTTTTCTGTTGACCTGCATCCACATCATGTGACTCATGAGTTTCTTTCATTTTGAATATTAAAAGAGCAGCAGTGTGCGTTAGGATGCAGGAAGGATTTTCACTCATGAAACTAGAGCTGGAGTCCTGATTTGGAGCCATCATCTTGTGATGTTTTCACCCACTGTTGCGTCACTTCTTGCTTTTGGTTACGCTACAAAACTACTTGATTAAGTGTACACACTAAAATCTCTTAGTTGAACTTTGGATAAGAGTATGGTTTGGTTTAAAATCCACCTGCAAAAGCCCGAAACATGAAGTTCTATTTTCTGTGTTGCTACGGTGGCGAATCCCGTCAAAGGACAGCTACTAAAACATGGAGGCATCTCACCAAAGCTTTTTTCATAAACTAATGCTGCCCACAGTGAGACTGAGCTGTTATAACAAAAAGAAAATCATGAACATCACGAGCCAGCTCTTTTCGTCTCCCTTCCTCTTGTCTGCTCATTGAGGTTAGTGTCTGTTCAACCCAGCTCCAGTACATCACCACCACCAGCCATGTGTTGAGGAGAAGGCCTGGCTCTGGCTGGAGGGAAACAGACGGTGTTGACGAGCGTCTTTGTTCTCTGCATCACATGCCGCCGCTCTGCAAGTGACATTAATGGCCTGAAGGCCCGGCGGCCTGCGTGGAAGCTGGCAGATAGATGGACGATAGCTGGTATTTGGGGAGAAAGACTGGCTTAGATTTAGAAGGAATAAAAAGGACATAGCAAAAGAGCTGTGTTGTCTAGATACGATCTGTATCATTTTGCACGTGTTTACAAGGCAGTATTCAAGCAGCTGTACAAAGATGACGCTGAAAAATCCAGCACGGCCATCTCATGTAATATATGATCAAGGAAACACCTGCTTAAATGACTAACACAGAGTGTATTGCAAGCAGGTGCTTCCACACGTGTTCAGTCTGAGGGATAATTAGGCAGTTAAACATTCCTTATGGTCTTGTATAGAAATATTTTGGCTGGTGCAGCTTAAAAAAATACATATTCTGCTGTAAGAAGAAAGGCTGTGGTCGTGTCGCAATGCGTCAGAATTCGTGAGCAGCTCGTTTTTAGAACATTCAAGAACACAATAGAAAGAGATGCCGTCGTCAGCAAAGGCAAGATGTTGTTTTGCAAGTGAAGGCTTGCAGGAGGGTTTTTTGCTCTGATGAGAGTAAACTGATGCAGAACGACATTTCCTGCTCAAGCTGACGTAAAGCTGCATGACAGGATTATCACACCTTACTCTCCTTATATACGGATATAGTCTGGGTGTTTCCTAAATGCTTTAGGTTGTCCCGTGTATTTCGAAAACCTGCACACAGTCTTATTTCTCAGCTAACTTATCCTGTGAATCAGCACATTTTTACAAAGGCAGCAACCAAATCAAATCATTATCAGTTTGCTTGCTGGCGTGCTGTGCCTCTCCGTGGGCCCGTTAATTGACCCAATAAGATTTGTTTTGGCGGAGCTCCACCGTGAAACACTAATATGTCAGATATGGTGTGAATTGGTGGCGGGTGAAGGGCTGGCAAGGATGAGGCCGGCGGCTGCCAGAAAACTGCGATTTTTATGAGACACTTGACTTCGACTCTGTGGTTTTTACGGGATTCTTTGGTAGAAGTATGTGACTCAATGTTTTTGTATGTTTTATTTTTCTGTGTGTGTGCATTTTAAGGATAATTGGAGTTAATCCACCACATGCAACGTCCTACATTTATGGGAAGCATATATAACAGCAGCAGCAGAGGTGCACTGATACCAGTCGTACGTAAACGGATGCGGCATGTGTTCTTGTTTTGGCAGTAACTCACAACTAGTGTTGGAGAGTCGAGTTTTACTCAAAGGTTTGGGTAAATTGTACATTTATTTAAGCAATATGTGTCATGCATTTGCTGTAAAAAGAAAAGCAAATATGGATGCCAAAATTTAGAATAACACTAATTTCAATCCAAAACATGATGAAAAAAGTTTTTTAGTTTTACATGTGTTTAATTTACCATATATTCTCTAGTGTGGATGGGCTGTTACTGGTGATATGTAGCCAATCAGATAGTACTGTGCAAAATTATCAAAGATGGACAGAGGCTGCAGGATTAGAGATAATTTTTAAATTAATTTATTTCATCTGGAATTAATGATAATATGGAAAAAATGCTGAATATGGGATCCCTAATTGAAAGATATCAGAAGATGAAGTGACTAATTAAAAAAAGAAAAGAAAAAAAAAGAAGAAAAATGTTTGTTTGGCAGTCTGCTTCTCTTTCTGTTCTTACAGGAAGTGGCTGTAGGTACTGCAACTAACAATTATTTCTATTGTCAATTATTCTGTCGATTATTCTCCCAATTAGTCAATTAGTTGTTTGGTCAATAAAATATCTGAAAGTTTTCCCAAAGCCCAAAATGACGTCCTCAGTTCAGTTCATAGAAAAACAATAAGAAATTCTCACATTTAAGAAGGTGGAAATAAAGAAAATACACTATTTCTAAAAAAAAAAAAAAATAAAACTACTCAGCTCAGTGTTTAAATAATCAAAACTGTTGACAGCTAGTTTAATTGATTATCTGTTGTAGCTCTACTGACTCTGTGTTTTCTTTTATTGTCTTTTAAAGAATCAGCAGAGGTACACGCATGAGCAAAACAAAACATATGAAAACCATCTTTCCCAATTTGGATAAAGCGTCACAGGTACGCGTGAAGGAGGTGATCTATATTAAAAGCAATTTAGCAAGAATGCACAAGTGCAGCTGCAGTATACTTTAGTATAATACACTTAAATGTGGAAAACATCAACAACCGCTGTGTTGGCAGATGGTCGGGGATGAGATTTAGAGGATGTGTTTGTGTCCAAGGCTCCTGGAATTGTCTGTCTAGCCAATGTGGGAATAATTTATACAAAACCTAAACTGGGAGTATGTGACCCAGGTTTACAGTTTGTGTACAGTAAAAACAAATCACATTTTTTTAACCCAAGTGCATGGAACAAATTGGTTGCATCGTTCTGTGGCAGCTACAGCCCAATGCAGGATGTGCTTTTTTGACTCTCAAACTTCTGCAAACCCCTAATTTCAATTTTAATTTTACTCTACACCCAACTTGAGACTTCACAGGGTTGGATCAGCACCAATCCCACAGCTACAGATATTGTTGGTGTACCTCTGGTCCTCCCATTATTATGCCTTTTGGGGGAGGCCCATTGACCCAAAGCATGATGTAATTCCATAAGCCTGTCACTAATAATTTCCCCCCCGTTTTTAATGACTCCGAGATTAATGCCAGACCAAGACTTGGGCCCCCGTCATTTTCAGGGTGTGGAGTTTTCTTTTCCCCCTCGTGTGCTTTTACAGCAATTTTGCACTGTTTATAAATATTTATGGACATATACAGACAGCTAATAAAGTCGGCATTGGCGAAAGAGAACTGGACAACTTTCCACTTATTTTCATTTTTTGAGCATTACTGTTCTCCCTCTGCCGCCCCGCTTCCCGGTGCCAAAAAGCTGTACCCGCCATTTGAGTCATAATAATAACAAGTTGTTTTCTCACGTAAGAAAGGAGGAGGGAAAAAAAAATAAAAATTGCAAACAGGCCCTCGGTCCAATAAGTATGCATCTACATGCCCGGCGGGAGATAAACATACCCTCATGTGTCTGCTCTGCAAGTGGCGGCATGGGCCTGTCACGCATACACACCTGTGCATGCCCACATGTGCGCTGTGTCACACACACCTGTACACACACAAACAGACACCTGTAGGCTGTTTTTTTTCTTCCCCTCTTGTGGTACTGTATCAGTTTTCCCTTTTGATGTGGAGTTTGTTTCTGGTCGTCGAGGCTCAGCGGCTGCGTGACGAGGACGAGCTGTCAGGAGGAGAAAGGGGGCACCATTATTGTTTCAGCGCTTTATCTTTTAAGGTGGCATCAGGATTTCATACCACACTTGTAGGGTTGAGGGAAGAAGCAAGCCCACCACTCGCGCAATCCACCGCGTTCCTCCGTGCGTGCACATGAAAGAGGCTGCAGTGCATATATGGGAATTATTGCTAGGGCCCATTTGTCAAAGAGCACATTTATCATAGAGCCCACTGGTGTCAGACCTGCTGCTTTCCCACCACGTCTCCATTACGCTCTGCTGGTACTCACCGAGACACTCAACACCTGACCTGACACATGCAGTCAGTCGCGCACACACACACACACATTTGCACACAATATCCAGCTCTCTTGCAAGTGGCGGAGAAGATAAATGAATTAGGAGGAATGATCCTGAGAGAGACAGCTTACAGTCCTACCCTTCTTTCCCATGCTTTGCTAGGGGCGGACCGCTTTAAAACCTTAAATACATCGCAGGCTTGTTTGTATTCCGTCCCTGCAGTGCATTTCGGTAATGAGACTGGATTCCGCCCGGCTTATTTTTGTCCTTCACATTGTGCTCATTACCGTGAACCAGAACCATGAACTCAGGCAGCATCCTTCAGCCGCTCCTTAACCAGAGGGGTTGAGCCGGAGCTGTCATGACAGCAACATCCGCTCTGCTGAGGTGTCCTTGGGCGACGCGTCGTCCCGGCAGACCTGTAAAAACCATCACGTCTCTCACCTTGCCTGAGAAAGTGTTCTGTTGTGTTTCTGTCTCCTGTAGTCTGCAGAACTCTGCTCGTGATTTTGACCCTTTTTTTGCTTTTGTTTTGGTTTTATTGCTCTAAGTTGTTGGAGCATTTCTCATGATTAAATTCTGCGTTACTCTCAATAGTCGGGTCGCATTAATAATCTTTTATAACCCTCAGATAGCAAAGGAGTTTCTGGGTGTTTTTTAGTTCCTGTCACATTTTGTCACCAAAGTTAAACTTTTTTTCATTATTTATTTTATGGAAAAACTCCAATCAAAATGTAAGACATTGTTCTGAGTGCCCACTATTTTTTGGTCTTGCATTTCAGCTGAAAAAAAATCCCTATATGTAGCTCATGTGACCATTAGTTGCAGATGAATCGTTCATAGCTTCTTGGTTGCACAAAGGAACACAGAATTTTTTTTTGCTTGTTTGTTTTGCAGTGTCTGGTTAGAACCCAGCGTTTCATTTTTGCCGTATATTAACATGTAGAATAAGTTGATTGAGATGAAATATCAAGATTTTAAGCTTAGATTTGTTTAATTCTTTAGACAGAACCATACATGACACATGATTAGTTCAAGAACCGTTGGAAAGTTGAAAATCCCCTTATTCCTTCTGTTTTTATAGTTTCTGTCTCAGATAAATGGTGTCATTTTGATGATTGTTTTTTAAAAGAAAAGATGTCATTCAAATCTACTGGTAGGTTTTGTGGTTTAGAGGGTTAAAATAAGTATTGAGAAGCTGAGCTATTTGGTTGCCAGTTGGTTGACAGCCTTTTAAAACTGGCAAATTGTCTACCGGTATCTGTAAAAATGAATAAAAGTCAGTTTAAAAAGAAGTTAAAAAATAAATAAATAAATAAAAATGCTTGTCCCAGTTTCCCAGAATCCAAAATGAAATTTTCAGGTTGTTTGTTTTGTACCACAATCATGTTAAAATTAATCTATATTTAATTTAGAGCTGTGTGGGCAGCTGCATTACTACAAGCAGCAGTTTCACTACTTTAACTACTCTTTTATCGCTAAAGTATCGCGGTAGCTTTGCAAGCATTTCTAAAGAGAAATAAAACTAAGGATCAGTTTATAACGCCCTTGTCATACATGAAATTTATATTTGTAGCCGAAAGACGCAGTTTTGTGTGACCGTGACATCATGTAATAATCCTTTTTTAAATCTGAAAACATCGGCTAGCGGCTTGGCAACAGCTAACTACCAGCTAGCTCTGTGTATTTCACTAACCGTCAGCAGCAAATGCATAAAATAAAACGTACAAATTAATACATAAATCAACAAAGTAGCTTCTCATGTAGTAAAATACTTTCGCTATGTTGGCGTAGCTTAGCTCGCTTCATTTCTCCGGTGTTAGCTTCAGTATAGTTGTTTCATTTAATGCAGAGTGGCTGCTAGCTTAGCTTATGACAGTGCTTTATAGTTATATAATGAGGAAGAAAACTCACATTGGAGAAGCTGATATCTAAGAATGTTGGATAATTTAACCTAATAACTGGCTGAAACTATTTATTTTATTTACACAAGTTGCACAACAATATATTTGATTTACCAACGAAGGTTTCCGACTCTAAATCAGACCGGCCTTTGCCCCCTGGGGTGCCTGTCTCCTAAACTTTCCATCACTCCGGTTACTCACCTGACAGCTGGTTGGGGGGGAAAAAAAGAGATAATATAGAGAAGAATAAATCGACTCTCATGCTGTCATGCACAAATGCATTCAGTGTTTGGTGTATGTAGTGTTTTATTTGATGTAGTTTGCTTTAGAAATCCGTGCTGCAGCTGTGTGCCATTTATCACTGCAGTTTCGTTTTTCCCCCCCTCACAGTTAATGCAGCACAGCTTCTTAGTTTTTTTTTTTTGTTCTTTTTTATCTTGTTGGCTCGGATAGAAGTGAAAGCGAGAACTTAAGGTACAGACTGCGAGATGGAGTTAATGAGAGAGATGTGAAGTGAGCGTCGTGTTGAGATGTTAACTGTGTGGAGAGGAGAGGCGAGAGCAGCTGCAGAGGCCCCGCTTCTTTCCACAGGGAGCGGGAAGGACTCCAAGGGCCCGGAGCTCACCACCCCCCGGAACCAGAGACCCACCATCTCCCTCACACACACACACATTCATACCCTACATTACATGCATACATGCCTTATACACTCCAGGGCCCCGTCACTTGCTTGTTTTCGGCCTCACTTCCTCTGTACTTCAGTGGTTTGGCCCACTTCAATTCGTTCAAGAGGCTTTTTATTGGCACACACAGTGCTGCAACTGCATTTAGACAAATAGACTAAAGAGTTTTTAAATAATTGCCAAAATTCCACCATTTATCACAGCAAGAAACTGTAAAAATTTAAATATTTGTCAGATTTTCAGCTTTCCAACTGTCCTTAAAGCACTCATCTGTGACCCAACAGTATGTTTGGTAAATTCACCAAATCTAGGCTTTAAATCAAGATGTTTCATTAAAACTACTTGATTTTACATGTCTAATTTAGATATCAAACAAATCTAAAATGTTTGCTGTAACAGAATTCTGCAAAAAACAAAAACTAAAATAAAAAAACAGCAACATAATGACTCAACTGTGACCAACACTTGCGTGATGAAAATACAGGGACTTTTCAGCAGAGTGAGGCTGGACTGGAGGCAGTGTTTACACAGAGCAGAGAGGAGACAATATATAGAAACTAAATAGTGTAAATGGTAAAGTATCTATAGATATAAAACCACCATTTTTTTTTTTGAAGGACTGTTAACATGAAAATGTTGTACATGTTGATTGTAGATTTTTTTAAGTGAAAAAAGTGGTTTTATATTTATGATTTACACCATTAAAACTGCATTTGGGAGTTCTTTCTGCTGCTAGCCGCGGTGGTTCTGCTTCCATAGAGGTACAAGACTTCATGTTGTAGTCAAGATGTGACACGACGCCCAGAAGCTGCTTGGCATTCAGAGGATTAACAGCCAGAAAACATTTTATCTGCATCTCTTACGTGCATTCAGAGCAGCTATCTGAGGCCAGAACACTCTTTTCATGAGTCTACTTCAGCTCACTCCTTCCCAGCAGCCTCTGCCCCCCTTCCTCGGCCCTCTGAAGGCCCTCCAAGAGCCCACTTGTCCTTCAGTGAGATGACACAGGATGAAGTCACTCCGTTTGCCTTGGCACCATCATCTTTGTTTCAGCCACTGTGGTGATGTGCCAAGGGCTATGTTCTCACAGCAGAGCGTTCTGCCCACTGCTCTGTGAGAGGGACGAGGCCATAAAAACTAAAGTGTCCTCTGTGAGGCTCAACAAATTGCAGAGTAGGACAGAGCGTGCCAAACTCGCGTGGCAGGAAACTTTTTTTGTGTGTGTGTGTGTGTGTGTTTGTTATTCACACAGGCAAGTACATTGCACAATACAGCTATATTGCCTTTTTTACTGGCCAGGTGTCGTTGAACAGTTGGCTGATTTATTTGGGTTTTCATCCAGTCTAAAATTCGCTATTGAATCTTTTCCCTCTTTAGTTAATAACAAAGAGCAGTACAGAAAATCACCAGCAAGAAGTACAGCATAAACATTTAGATTAACCATCTCATCCCCAAGTAGGTGTTTTTTTTCCCCCCCACTCCTGTCACATTTTTAATCACTGCAATATAAAGTCCTGCACCTCTATGGAAACGGCACAACCAGGACAAGACGTAGTGAGAGCTCCAAACTGTCTTTAGTGCAGCGAGACAAAGTTATAATGCTGTTAGTCATATAGAAAAGAAAAAAACATCATCAACCTGTCATTGGTCTGTTATGCAACTGACAGGGAACACCTAACAAACGTAAACTATTGGCTGTATTTAAACACCTGGAATGCCTACTTGGATGGAAGTTTGTTTCCAAGCTCTTGTGTCAGAACTCTTTGGCTAGATTCCTGATTCCTACACTGTAAAAACTATCTAATTAATAAAAAAAGTCTCTAAAAGAAAACAATATTTTTACCCGATTTCAACACAGTGTAATTTTACTGTCACGTGTTGTAAAAATGCAGATTTTCATGAGGACATGGCGTATTGATTTGCTTTATAAATAAATACTTTCTTCTGTAATTTCATTAGTTTATGAGTATATCTGAGAAAATCTGTAAAATAACGATTTTAAAAATGATGTACCAGCTTTCAAACGTTACTGTAATATTTGTTTTAAATAGCAGCATGTCTGTAAAATACTTTTTTTTATTATTATTTGTGATTTTGGAAAGTTTAGTAAAGTTAGTTTCACAGTCAAACATTGCAAAAGAACAAATCACTGTTTGTAAGAATGCAGTTATATTAGAATGTAGTTGAATGTCTGAGATTTATTTTATAAAGACTTTTGTCACTCTAAGTTGTTTAAATTTCAATCCTTAATGCATTTGGTGAGAGATTTTAAACAAAGCAGGTCTGATGAGCATGAAGGTTTTCTGTATCTGTACACGATAAACCTTGAACCTCAAGGCTCAGAACAAAGAGGGCTGAGGAACTCCTCAGCAGTCCTTGAAACTAGCATGAAATGTTTGTTTAAATAAAAGCTGGAAACAGGCTTTGAAGCTAATCGTGCCTCTGACAGTGAAACAGCAAACTGAAACAGACTTTTTGCGCAACGAGGCCACTGACCTTTGGAGCCAGACTTGTCTAACAGAAGAAACTCAGAAGTGAAATAACAACTTCTAAACTGCGTCCCGCTGATATTTGTGGCGGTTGCATCTGGGGAGAACACGACACCAACAACAACAACAGCACAGACAGTTGGTATTAGAAATATGTTTTGCGGCGACGCTGTATCATATTCTTGTGGTCAGACAAAAATAAAAGCAGGAACTCTTTGGAAAACGCCACGACGGATAAGATCTGAACACTTGATGGGAAACAGTCGCACACAAAACAGCGGAAATTAGTGCTTGATGAACGTCCCGCGAAGCAAAGCTCAACTCGTATGTTACGTTCACGTGTCCGAGATAAGGCCGACGACGTGCAGATCCTAGCAGAGCAGATGATGATTGAGGTGGAGAAAGTGCTTTGAAGTGGCCTCGACGTCAAGGAGACGTTCCTAGACCGGCCTCGGCTGCGTTCCAGCTGCCGACTGTGGTGACACTTCAGCGACACTCGAATTAGAGAGAAAGTGTTTTTGTGTCTCTTCCTTTTTCTTTACACTCTCCTTCATCTCACCCCGTCTCCCTCTTCCCAACATCTCTGCTGCTATCTCAGGATTTCTGAAAGGTTTAGGGCAGCAGGATGTGATCTCACACCTCCTCCAACATTTTCAACCACACAAAAAAATGTCATGATTTTTCCCCCCGTCTTTCCTTCCACGAGGCCGTGCAGTCCTCCGCCCTCAGAGGCCCTCAGAGGCCCTCAGAGGCACCCAGAGAAATTTGACACACGGATGCGATATTTTAGGTTTTATCACAGTTTTTCTTCACAGCCATGTCAGTGCGTTTCTTCTATAGATTCTTCCTGTCAGACTGTATGAGCTTCAGTGTTTCCACCTTTGTCTGCTGCCTTAAAATGCCCCGAATCTGGTTTCAATTCAAGTCCTTAATCAGAATCAAAATCAGAAATCAGAAAAAGCTTTATTGCTAAGTGAGCTTGAGGACACAAGGGATTTGTCTTGGTTACATGAAACACACAAAGGCTTAGTGGAACAACAAGACAGCAACAGAGTTATTAAGTTATAAATATGAAATCTGAATCATGTTTTAATACTTTCTAATACTGTAAATGTTTTCATACCTCATTTGTGTGTTCATCTGTGTGAGGGCGTAGCACACAAAAATAAGTTAACTAGCCAAAGCTAAATTATGGGAAGGCTGTTTACTTACACTCTTTGCTGTATGTTTATGTTTATATTTATATAGCAAATAAGACAATATGATTAGAGCCGATACTTTCATTTGATGAATGAGTTACAATAAATTAATTATTTAAGTAGTAAACTGCAAAAATGGGTTTACAACGTTGGACAAAATAAGCTTTTTGAAGGTGTCACTTTGAGCATTTTTAGTGTATTTTACTGTGTAATGATTCATGAGCCAAGCAGTTTGGAAGTTAAATGCTGAAAATAAGCAAGAGATTAAAGGAATGGAGATTAATTGGAAAATAATCGTTAACTTCAGCCCTACTTTTATTCTTTTTTTTAAGTCATTAGTTATTATTAAATTAACCAAACGTAAACCTTAAACTGTAATATTTCATTATAATCACATTATTCTACAAGTGTTGTTTCAAAATTTGGCAAAAATGTGCCACTGGCTTCAACCAGATTCTGCAAAAAGTAAAAAAAACATTCTGCGCTATCTTGAAGCCAAGAGTGACTCGGTTACCTTTAACATTCATGGACCTTTCTGCTGACGTGGGCTGAACTGCAGGCTGTGTTTACACAGAGCAGATAGGATAAATATAGGAAACAAATTAAAAATAAAGTATCTACCTTAGAGCCACCATTTTTTCCCTAGAATATAAAAAATGTTGATATGTTGATTCCAGGTGTTTTCATTTTTTGGTAAATTCAACTTTCGCTTAATTTTCTTTATTCTAATTTATGGCAGCATAACTTTTGTTGTACTTCACAAAACACAATTTTTCATTCCTCTCCTCTTCTACTCATGATTGATCTGCTTCCATTGAGGTGCAGCACTTGATATCAGAGTGCAAAATGAGTCTACAGTGAGTAAAAATATAACCAGAGCCAAAAACGCCCAGAACGTGCTCAGGGTTCAGAGGGTTCAGTCGTGTTTTCTTTTGCAATTTGCGATGCCAGTAGAAATTTTTGAGCATAACGACAACAGAAAGCCTCCGTAATCATCTACTTTTCAGAAAAGGCACATCTTGGAAACACATCTCCGCTGCAGTCGTCCTCCTTACTGTGATTGCTGCTCTTCATTACAGTGAATGAAAGAATCTGATTGCGTCGCAGAAGTCTCTCATTGACTGCACTGGCATAAACACACACAATTTCACAAAAATACTGCTGCTCCGTTTTGGGAGGCTGGACGACACACACACACACACACGCACGGTTCTATATAGTGTTTGTTGAGAAGGGGCTTTGAGGGGGAGCTGAGTGTAAAAACTGGCTGTGTGGATGTCTGGGCAGATCCTCAAAGGCTGTTCTCCTCCTGATGAGCAAACGCTAACTTTGGTCTCCTCAAAGAGGAACTCTCTTCCATTAATTCACGCACACAAACATCTGTCTACCAAATTCCTCCTGCACAGCCCTTTGTGTGAATTGCAGTCTGTCCGTCTGCCTCTTGTCCTTCCCTTCGTCGGACTTTCCCTCTTTCCGTTCTGCAGAACCTCCCCGTCGCCTCCATTGTGTCCGAGATCAAACTGCGATTGTTCAGACGAATTAAGATCTCTTTTCTCCCTCTCTGCTCTATTTTGCAGACACTCCTCATTTGCCGGCCTCGTCTTCTTCCGCTGCTTCCTCCCTTCGTCATAAGCACTTTTCATTTGCACACCGCCACTCTCCCCTCTTTACTTTCCCCTCTCTCTCGATCCGTCCCACCCCTCCTCCCCGCCGCTCTCCCTCTGAAAGACAACAGAAAGAGGAGTTTTGATTGAACTGCGCCTTTTCCCAGACTAGGAAGTAGCTCAGGCTCTTGAAAGAAGGGAAGAGGGCGAGGTGAAGAGGAGCTGGGGGGAAAAAAGACGAGGCTAGATGTGTGTTAAAGCAGGACAAAGGCTGCCTCGAAGGCCCCGACACCATGTGAGATCCTCAGGAAAAACAGACGTAATTAGAAGGCTGGGCTTAGTTTTGGGCCAAAAGTGTGCATATTTGAATGCATTAAATCAACAACAAGCCTCTGTTTCTCTTTTCTAAACATTGTCTTGTTCTTGGGCCAAGTAGAACCTGGCCGGTATTGATTCTGCATGCAGTTTGAAAACCGGACGGTACTGCTGTGCTTCGACTGCTGCTCCATCACAGCATATGTTAAAAAATTAACTTCACACAAACCTTTCATCTTCTGTCCTCTAACGATTTTATCTTTCGGAGAAAACTACCCAGAGAAACTTCATGTCATTTCATCTTTTTTTTTTTTTTAATCACTGCTATCCCTGATTTTACATCTAAAGCTAACATGCAGCTGTAGGCCAGTGTTTCCCAACCTTTCTGGCTTATAACGTCCTCAAACAACACAGCCGTCACAACTTCACAAATGACACATGTCAATCGGTTATTAATCGAGGATTCATTCTTATCTATGGTTTTTTTATTTGCATCATTTCAGAAGTAAAAATCAAACATAATAATCGATCAAAATCAATTAGCAACAATCAAACTGTAGAGCCAACCCAGTCTCTGCATCCTTAGTTTCGGTTTCCACTTGCGTTCCGATTAAGTTTAGGCACAAAACTGATGTGGTTCAGTTTAAGAAGTGTTAGAATCCGAGGTTAGGCTTTAAAAATGTACTTTGTGCGGAAAAATGTCATGGTGTGGGTTAAAGTAGAGCCTAAAGAAGACCCTTTCATGACATGTTTGAAACATCTCCTCCATTTTCTGGGTTACCATGGTAACAAGTCCTATCTTGTCTAATATATGATTGGAAATAAACAAATAAATGTCAAGGAAACCTTAATTAGAAACATAGTTGTGATAAGATACAGACAAACATAATCCGGCAAAAAATATGTGACCGTTAAAGCAGTTTAGTTTTATTTAAATGTAATTTTGTGAAGACTAGGTTGCATAAAGAGGTCCTTTTTACCAAGTTAGGACCTACTCCTTTATAGTAAATGCAACTAAAACCACTTGAGTACTCACCTATTTACTGTGGAAACATAAACTGTGCACATTAGGGCCTTTAGGCGATTTTACAATCCTTTATTTTGCACTGATGGAAACATTCTCACAACAGTCAAGCTGTGATCAAAAATATATTTTATGACCAAGAGGCTGAAAAGATTAAAGAAGCCCAGAAAAAAGGGGCTCCACACCCAGAATCGGAGAGGTTTTTTCAAATTCTTATATATTTACCGCCTTACTTTCTACTCAGGTTCTTTCTTTCCTGTTGGGCAGCACGTCCTCTAGATGCTGCACACAACAGCAAAGCAGCTCGGTGGGTTTTCAGCAGTCTGTCAACTGGAAGCTCATCGTTTGAAGGGGAAGCATTTTGGCTTGGCGAAACAACACAATATTCTTAAATAATTTTGAAATCATGGCATATTAAAATTATTTCAGCACTCACAAATCATCAGCTTTTGTTGCCTTCGGGGTTTTGCACCTGCCAACCAGCGCAAGTCAAACATGTGC
The DNA here is from genome assembly GCF_000690725.1 of Stegastes partitus. Lineage (NCBI taxonomy): Eukaryota > Metazoa > Chordata > Actinopteri > Pomacentridae > Stegastes > Stegastes partitus. The sequence goes on from NW_007578352.1 coordinate 339,505, forward strand.
ATGTGATGTCATTCACACCTCGGAGCTGCCAGTCAACACCTCGGAGAAGAATGTTGACTAGAAGTGCAGCGAAACCGCCCTGCCAATCTCTTATAGTTCCAGCCAACTGCTTATCCTTTTTTTTCTTTCCCCCCCAACTCATGTCTCTTTCCTTTTCTTTTCATCTCTTTCTTGCGTATGAAGGGAAATGATAAGAAACAGACAAGATAGGTCATCTGGATGCAGCATGTCTCTACTCAACCACAACAACATGGCAGCTTCGCTCACTTGTTGTGCACCCAGCTTCCACATCAGATCAGGCACAATTCTTTACATGAGGCCACAGTTTAACGCAGGGCAGGGGTCAATCCACAGACAGTTTGTGCCTTTTCAGTGAAACGCAACTAAAAATGAATAAATCAATCAACTGTTTTACTATGAGTCGAATAAACAGTTAATTATTCTCCCCCCAAAAAATCAAATTGCCCATTTTATTCAGGTTTATTTTCGGAGTGTATTCAGAAGTTTCAGAGACAAATGATATTAAAAAGCTCTTGCTACTAATGAATAGAAAATGCTTTTTCTTGCGGCGTAGTGCCTCAGGTGGTTGTTCATTTAGCTACTGTTGTGGTTGTATGCAATCAAACATGCACAGCGTACAAATGTGATGTGTTCCCATACTTTCAAAACCTTCCACCTGTGGACTCTTTTACACTGAAAGTTGGTCTCCGCTGCAGCCACCTAACGGCCAATTCATGCTTTCTGTGTCAGACCAATGCTGTCTTTGAGGGCACGGTGCTACTCATCCTGCAATAGGTACGCATCGCTCTGCTACAAAGCCGCTCGTATCAAACACAGAAAAACACAGATTACGCTGTTGCACCATGTTAGTGTGAGGATTCCCGTGCCGGAGAAAAGTACTCTAGCACAGGATATCTGGAGAATTTAGAACTTGCTGCTGTTTTTGGGCTCTGTTGATGGAAAGCACGGACAAATCGAAGCACCTCCAAAGTTCGGAGGCAGCTTCTACAATGACCACTCTTTTAGTAATAAATTATAAAGGTGTTGGTTACAGAGATTCATCTGGGACAGTTTCTCCTCGTGCCAAACATTTGTTTTGAACACCGGTTGTTTTCCCGGCATATGCGCAGTAGGCATGGTGCCATCACAAGTCTTGGGCGCAGCCATGAGTTTTAGGTGGATCATGAAATTTACGTCATGCGTACCTCTGCAGATGCAGAAAGCATGAATTAGACTTAATGAATGGCGGTAAAAATGACATGACAAACGAGATACGTAATGATACTGAGGGGAAAAAAACCCAAAAACATTTATTGATGAATTGAGGCATTTTAGAAACAAATTAAAAAATGTGCTGGTTTAATATATCGATGTTGATGATTTTCAGCGTCGATGTCAACTTTAAATCCCAAACCTAAAGACTTGCAAAGGACTAAGCATAGTGCTAGACGAAGAAATTCTTTTATTTTTTGATCAAAAGATGATAAATTAGTCTTTCAGCTTGTTTCTCAGGCTTCATCCACATCTGGAAAACGAGCTGAAAGACAAGCCGACTCCACAGCTGTACCGTACATCTTTATCTAAAAACACCATACATTATCCAGTGTATACGCACACATATATATATATATATAAAGCTACAGTGGCTTCTCTGCTTGGAAACATTACAAAGAAATGTACAGTAGTTTGCCAAAGACCTTCTCCTTACAACAAACATGTGCACATGTGTGAGACACATGGCTCTTCCTCAGCGCTAACTCAAGCTTTCCTCATGCATTTTATATGTAATAAATTGTTCAACTTTACAGTTCATGGCAGAGAAGCAGAAATCAAATCAAATCATACTCACAGCCCGAAATTTGAATATGTTGGTTTAGCAAGAGCAGGATACTGTAAATCTGCTGCTAGCTTTGAATTGAGCTTCAGTCATTCCTCTGGCCTTTTTTGTGTTTTCAGGGGGCTCAGTGCTCAGACAAAAGAGTTGTTGGATCGATTTAAACAAATTGTTTCAACTGCTAACATGCAGTTGAATTAAGTTTGTCCAGATTGAGTTAACACGTAATATGAATGTGGCTTGTTCAGGGTAAACATACATAATCATTTGAGCTCTCTTACGTGAACAGTTTGCGTTGCTACTACTTTGTTTTAAGTAAAGTCATCTTGAAGTTTCCAATTTTTCAACTTAAGTGTTCGTTTCACCCAAACGTAAAACATGATTTTGTCAATACACTTAATGTTCCTCTGTAATAAGCCTTTATTTATCCCACAGTGGGGGACTTTGCAGTGTTACAGCAGCAAGGCGATCATACAAAAATATCAGTAGAAATTAAAAATAAACCAAAAATACACTGAAGTACTAATTCTGTCATGTGTGGATATTCATGTATTGTACAGAAGAAATCACTGTGGATGTGAAACATGGTATAAATGGTATAGCAGAGATTCATCCATAAATAAAAGTACTGACTTATGAAAGAAAACGTTATCTATAGTGCACAATTCTTCCCTAAGTATAAAAAAGCTGATATTACACACATTGTTGTGATGCTACTTTAAGAAAACAGCCTTAAGTTGCAGGAAAAAGGGTGAAGAAAAGTGGACGCACAACACTAAAGCAGCAGTAAAACTAATTTTTACACTTTTGCTAAAATAGGAGCAACAGTTTAAAGGTGAAAGCCGTCATTTCAACTTGATGAACTCCACAAACCTAAACTGCCATCACTAGAGCAGCACTTCACTTCAATGCAGCTCAAAAACACTTTTTACAGTGTGCTAATCGGGTGTGAGATGTCCATCCGCACAGCCAAGGTGTGGAAGGGATTGGGTTTCCCCCCGGTTTTCGAAACTCACACCTTCAGAAGCCAGCGAGCGATGTGAGAAATCCACGCTGAGAGCGGCTCCAGGCTTTTCATCCCCTTCAGTCTCCTACGCATCCATTCAATTACAGTCGCACCTTTTTCTTTTTGTTTTTGTTCATTCTATTATCCACAGTCCAACCCAGGCTTCTAAAGCACTCTCTCAATTTCTTAATTTTGTCTTTCATCATCTGCCTCTCGCCCTCTCCTTTCCTGTCAGCCAGACGTTATCACATGCAGAGGTCGCTGCAATGCTCAGGGGGCTTCTAGGATTACCTGCCGCCTTCCTGCGTATACGTCGAAGCACATTACAGCCCAGCATCTGAACGCTCTGCTATTAGATCACCCTTAATGTGCTTCCAAATCACACTACGAGTCGGATCATGTTTAAAGTTACAGGACAAAAGCCTTGCGGAGAGCTTCGTTTTTTTTTTTCCTTTTCTTTTTCTTTTTTGTGCCCTTCCCTGTTTTCTTCTTGTTTTTTTGCAGCTGTTTGAGGTTTTATGCCTTTCTCTCTCTACGTCGGGCACAGAGAGAAAACAACAATTTGCTGTTTGGGCTGCATGTCTGCTCAGTGTACCACATTCGCTTCACTTTACAAATCCACAATGAAAGGAAACGGTCGTTATTCTAACCCCAAAATTTTGACTTACTTCCTGGAAAAATGATTTTAAAAGCGAGTCTGAAGACATATTAAAAATTATTTTTGACATGCAACACCAGAAGCCTTAAGTGGTTTAGAAACATCCTGCTCTTTCCCATCCTTCTCCTTTACCTACTCCCCTCTACATTTTTTTTTTGTTGTTGTCCGCTAAACCTGTCACTTTGATGAGTTGTGTGCAATCTTCTCGGGGGCCGTTATGCTTTCACCAGGGCCTCCGTCCTTCCTGGGACAGTGCAGCCTTTGAAGTAGCTCCTTCTTTAGCTCCATGTGGGCAGACCATGGCCTTGCCTGCCTAAACCCAACCCCAGCTTTCCATCATGCTTTTTAACGCCACATATCAACTGCATGTTGATCTTGGTGGACGTAGAAAGCTAGAAAAAGGGGCGTTGGCGCCGAAACGCCTTTTATTTTAGAGGGATGCGTCATTGTCTTGAGATGACCGTCTGCTCGACCACCGTCAGCGGGTTGGCGACGGGTTGTGTGGTGATTCACAATGCTGTTGGTTGAGATCCTCAGCAGCATGGTTTGAAGTGCGCTGGGGATTTGAAAACAACAGGCTAAAGTTGTCTTTTTGAGCCTGTGTTCTGAAGATAAGGTTGGTGTGTTGACTCTTGAATAACAAGGAAGCAATCAGCCAACACAAAGTGAAAAATACCACAAATCAAAGTGTAGTGCAGACAAATTGAGAGCTAAATGCACTTTCTTTCAAGCAAAAGCTCGGTAAAATATAATGAACAGACTTATTAGTACCAGGTTATTATTAGTATTATTATTATTATTAGAGACAACTACGAAGCAGCTGAATGGCCGAGGCTTCGACTGGCCTCGGGGCCAGCTGTGAACAAGCGTCTCACTACTGCAGATGATTACAGCCTTCTATATGAACTGTGTCCTAATCCTGGCGGACAGCTGAAATTAAAGCCAGGTACGGCCCTTTGCCTTCCCAGCATTCCCTGTGATAAACCTCCTCCCCTGCTGAGAAGAATCACTTGTTTGTGAGCAAAGAAAAAATGCTTTTCTAGAAGGATTTGTAAAGAACAGGCATCTTTTAAGCAAATCAGAGACCGCAGATCGAATGAAAAGATGGAGATTACATGCGCCAGTTAATTCTGATTTGATTTCCTGCATCGTGCCCAGTATGAGCTTCCAATTTGTGTGTGCCAAATTTGGTTTTAAATAAAGTCATGCGTTGTATCGAGCATGTTGACTGGCTTTGCAACCATGTCGACTCCACTTCATCTGCTGCATAAATCATCTTTAATTATACGTTAATTTAAACTACACGGTTTATATCATAATTCCAAAAGGAGCAATGAAACATAAAATGAAAACACATTTATCTTCCCTGCATAGAGGCTAAAGTTTTCTTTCAATTAATATTTTCTGCCCTGAACAATCTAGCAAGTAAACACAAAACTGCTTCATACTTTATGACTAGGTTAAACTAGTTCCTTTAGAACATGACTGAAGAATAGGTCTTTAACCTGAATCAGAAAGGTGGTCGTATATTGTAAAAATGAAAATGTGAATTGGAGGATGTATTGATGTGAGCAGTCCTCCTCCCTCTGAGGTTTCAGTGTAACCACAGATACTCTGTGCTTTTGTAGCTTTGGGTGGGGAGGCAGAGAGGAAGGAGAGTCTTTCTAAAGTAGCTATTAAACTAAACCTAGAAGAGCAGCCAACACATCTGAACAGTAATCTATAATTTAAGTAAACTGATGCGTTAAGAATGGGTGCGACCTTATTAAGGAATTATGTGGTAGGATTTCAGATAATTAAAGGCTGCTCGCTGTCTGTGTGAGTGAGGCTGATGAAAGCTCACTTTGGCCATTCGATTTATAAAAGCACATTTAATGTTAAAACTATTGTTTAATCTCTGTAATGTTAGTGTTAGAAGCCAACTTTTGTAATTAGTAATGCAATCCATTGTGTAACATAAGAATGTAGTCCAATCTGGGTAACTTCAAAATCAAACATGGAAACTATTATACCTCATACTAAGAGAATGGACGCAGTGACAACGTTTTGAGTTCCATAAATCATTCTCTTTCTCTTAAAATTGCATTTACAGTTGGTCAAATCAAGTTAACTTGATAAAAACTGTACTGGCACAAACTAAAGGTGGACTGTGTGTGTTCTACAGTATGTGGGATGCTGTTTGCTTTTGCGTATGTTTTTGTTGCTGTTGTTTTTTAATGAAAGGTCACGGAAGAGACGCACTCACTAAAAAAAGTTAATCTTTTTATTGTAAATAAAAACTCTGTTATGTATGAATTTTAATTTTAAAAAAAGGAATATTAGTTAAGCTGCAAGGTGAAGCGGTGGTTAGCACTGTTGCCTCGCAGCAAGAAGGTCGTTGGTTCACATCCCAGTGAGGACACCAGGATCTTTCTGCGTGGAGTTTGCATGTTCTCCCCGTGCAGTGTGGGTTCTCTCCAGGTTCTCCGGCTTCCTCCCACACAGTCCAAAAACATGCTGAGGTTAATTGGTGATTCTAAATTGTCCGTAGGTGTGAATGTGAGTGTGCTTGGTTGTCTGTCTCTAAGTGTAGCCCTGTGATAGACTGGTGACCTGTCCAGGGTGTCCCCTGCCTTCACCCTTACTCAGCTGGGATAAGTCATTGACAAAACTGGCACTTTCTTGCAAGTTTCCTAATTTTAGAAAATTCATATTTTGTTGTTGTAGTCAAACTGCAATCAAGTAATTCTTGACAATACATCTATATTCTAATCACTATTTTTTTCTAATGCAATCTGGGCTCATAATATTTACTTATTTTTTGTAATTTGATTACATTATCCTAATTATTTGTAGCCCGTTACTGCCCAAAAGTGCTAACTATCTCATAAAATATGTCATTTTGCTACTACCTAACTTAGACAGTGTCTAAGTGTCTTTCTGTAAAGGGTGAACATAACAACGGTGATCAAAGTCTTGAAACTTGCGAGTGAAATCATGAACTCATTAGGAAAATGTTTTCTGAGATAACAGATCAAGTAAAAGAGGGGACATTTTCTCACAGACTTCAATACAATCAGACTTCTTTCTGCAACCGCCCCCTGCTGGCTGTATATTATAGATAACTTCATTTTTTTTACACTTGTGAATATCCCTCATTACGTATTAAAAACCTAGAAACTACACGTGACGTCATGTAAAGATCTAAAGTCACCACCTCTGTTTTCTGGCAACTAACTGCAACTCGAGCACACCAGCTCACCTACGATTCACCTACAATTTTTGTAAATACCAGCATTTTAGGCCCAATTTGCAAATTAATTGCACAGTCTTTTGTAAATTGTTCCCTTACTATCTATTTTAAATGTAAAATGCGTACGATCTATCTATCTATCTATCTATCTATCTATCTATCTATCTATCTATCTATCTATCATTTATTTTCATGAAAGTAATGAACAACCATCCTTATGATCGTCATGTTAACCATCAAAAGTCTGTTTCTGTGTGATCTCTGCATTATCAAAACCTCAAAACCACTTTTTTCTGATTCCCTTTCATCAGTAAAATAATTTAAATGCTATTGAACTGTTGGCAAATCCACTATCATCCAAGCAAACATCTGAAATGTGAATGTCCCACCCCATCTCCACACATAGCAACGTTTCATCTCAATCACTCCAGTGTTTGTTTTTTTTTTTATCTTTTTCCATCGTGCTAACTTTCTCCTTAGGCAGACATTTGTAAGTTTTCTCTGTGAAACGCTGAGTTTCTGCGCAGCAGCGGTGCCATGACGCGTGCCGGCGGCGCGGCAGCGAGCGGGTTAACGCAGACGCTGTGACCGTCCTATCAGTGGTGCTCGGCGCAGTCCCAGCCCACCGCCTCCTGCCTCCTCCGGCCCTCCGGGGAGAGCAGAGAGCCGGGGCTTGTGTGTGTGTGGCTGTTTGTCATTCTGGCAGGACACACTCCCCTGAGAAACAGCCCGCTCTCCCCGAGACTTGTTGCTGCCTTTTCGGACTCGTATTGTTCGTTTAACGGCGCTTGCGGATATTTTTTTTTCTCTTTTACGCAAACCGGACCAAGATTTAGTTTGATTTAAATCCTCTCGGTGGTAACGAAGCGCCGCGTGTTGCGGATCCCCCAAAGCACCGGGAGACACAAAAACACGGTAGGATACTACGAGCACTCCTCAGACAGTTGTTGTCTGCTGCGATGTTTGTTGCGCTTTTATCCGGACTTTGGAGAGCTTTCCTGGCGAGGAAGCGCGCATGTTTCAGCCTCGGTGTGATCAGAAGCGGTGGGAGAGTAGAAGTTGGGAGTTGTGTGCAGTTTCTTTGGGTCCATGCGTCTCCGTTTGTTGAGCGTCAGTGTGTCTGTCCAAGAGATCTGGCTGGAAGCAGAGCAGACGGATGGCAACGTTTCCCCCTCCAGCGTTTTGATGTTACCACTGGAATAAGCATCCAAACCAGTGTACATGAAAGAACTGATCGGTGTCAACTCCAATCAGCAGCTTTATGTTTTTGCCCTCCAAAGATTATGAATGTAGCTGTCATGAGCGTGTTTGCACTGATCCTCCCTTATCGCTCGTGTCCCACAGAATAACTCAGCCCTAATGTAAGCTCACTTTGACACAGTTACCATGATGTATGGCTCCCCTCACTATCAGCAAGATTTATGTGAGCCCCTTAGAAAGCAGCAAAACTCAATTTAAGTGCACATATGCCAACCTGGAATCACACAGAAGAATACATTCATCATCTACTTTCTTATGTTTTCATTGTTTTAGTCAGAATCTGATGCAAATATTGAGGGAGGAAGATGCTTGCTTTACATTTTTAGTGGAACTTTAAACTCCTACTGTAACTTCTACCTATGTGGACTCATGCACGCTTCATTTTTAACTCTTTAGTGCACGAAGAAGTTCATTTCTGTCGTTGTTTAATGTTAATTCCTAATTTTCTTTACTCAGTTGTCATGTTAAGGATTGTTTGAGTTGATGGAATGACAGAAACGGCAGGCTGACTCGCCGTGTTCACCTAATTTACCTTGCACCGTAGCCGCCAGCCAAACCCCCCCCTCTCCCGTCCAACTGGTATGTTTAACAGCCCAGCTGTGAGTACGCTGCCCTGAGGGAAGGGGAGAGGAGGGGAGAGGGGGAGTCATATATGTCCAAAATCTCTCCTGACAACCAGAAACATGTCAAAGAATATGTGTCCTGAAGACATGTCAGGCACCTCGCAGGGACGACTGCCTGCTGTTGATGTTATTATTATTAGGAGCTGTGTTGTTATTAAGCGTCTCTTGACTGATTCCTGGTAATTGCCGCCTATTAGCTTTAATTAAAGGGATGCGGGATGCCTTGCCTTGTGCTGCGTAGCTGCCTGTCGCCCAAGGTCTCTCCGTCTCTCTCACACCCCATAATCATAAACTTCACATGAAAGACGGCTTCGTCATCACCTGCGTTATTCCCGACCCGCTTTGCACTGGGAACCATTGCACGTATTTGCTTCATCCTCTTATTTTTGGGGGGGATTTTTGAAGGTTAAATGTGCTAAATGATTCTCCTGATCACCGACCTGAGGGGTTTGGAGTGTAGCTTTATCCCCACTGGCACAAGTAAATCCCTCAAAGCTGCAGGTTTTATAGTGAAAACGAGCAGGGAAATGGCACTTCATCACTTTGAGTCTAGACAGTAGGAGTTGAGGATTCAAGGTCGTTTTATTTCATGCTGCCAACCGGTCATGAATTTTATTTTCTCTACCTAACACACTGTTATTTCGTCCCTCTCTTTGTCGTCTTCTTTTCTGTAACACCTGATTAACAGCAGGCTACACTTGTCACAAAGCTAATTTGCTTTCATTCAGTTCTTGTGGCGTCTCTTTGATCAAGAACCGTAGCTCCATTTCTGAAGCCTTTGCTCCCAGTTGTTCGTGGTCCAGCTGTCAGCTTTTATTTTGAAAGAGAGACACAAGACCTCGCTTGTGTCCGCACAGTCTGGCCTGGATGTCTCACCTGCCTGTCAGTGCTGAGGCTGAATTCCTTCAGAAACAAACAGCACACAGACTGATGTAACACTGAACCATATTCTCCTTCTTCCCCCCCTCCCCTCCATTTAATCTCCGTTAAACTCTCCCGCTTCCATCCAGCCTTTTTAAGTCATTACAGGCTTTTGACAGCTGTGGGAGCCAGACTAATGACTTCATCTGGGTTTCCCTCAGCACTCTGCTATTCTGAGCTCTCTGGGCTCCGGAGTTATTCTTCCTCTCCTCCCCTTTTCCTCCCGGCCTCCCCCTCATGACCCGACGGGGCTGTCACGCTCATGTTTCGCCACTCACTCATGTTGAGGTGTCACAGAGCGCATCGGCCGCATACGCCGCATGTCTCGCGCTCAGTGTCGGATGGGAAAAACAGGCCGACGTGATGTATCGCTTTGGCGCTCAAATGCAAGCGACGCAAAATATTTCTCCGGGGGTCAAGGTTCAAGTGAAATGGAAACCTGTGTGGGAGCGTAAATAGTTTTTAGGATTTCAGATCATTTCATCCCAAATCATATTAAAAGAGTCCAAATTCTTTAAAGATATGTTTAAATTTCATAAATAAGAGACTTCAAAGTAGTTTTGAAATGGCCTCAGTGACTCTGAGTGGCACCGTGCCGGAGTGTGGCTGCGTTATTGAAGCACTGCATTAATCAGTTTAGGTCTGCAGCCTCTGAAACTGTTTTCCACGTCATCAGCCTCGAGTTCAGGGTTTTATCTCTCGATGGCATCACAGATAGCAGATTCTTCATGCATCACGAGTGAGTTATTCACAATATACGCTGATGCAAACTCGTTTAAAAGTTCTACACTGTGTGGAAATGTGAAAATGCAGTAATGTTTGCTGCATATTTAGAATGTGAGACATCACATCTTATGGAGAAGGAGCGGTGGCCCTTTTGGTTGTTAATCAGACCACAAAGAGCTTAATTGTTTAGTTGTTTGATCTCTAAAATGTCAGAAAATTGAGAAAATTATCAATCAGTGTTTCCCAAAGCCAAAAATGGCATCTTCAAATCTCTTGTTTCATCCACAACCCAAACAGAGTTTACTGTCATATAGGAGGAAAGAAACAAGAAACAAAACGCTATTTTAAGAAGCCAGAAACATCATTTAAACCAATTGATCGACTACCAAAATAGTTAGAAGTCAATTCAGTAGCTGACAACTAATCAATTAATCGTGCAGCTCGGTTCATGACAAAGCTGAGTTATGCCAAGAGTAATGGTTAAGTGACCAATATTCAGAAAAAGTAAACATAAAAAAAAATGTAGACTGAATTGTTTTAATCATTAAATCAGGCAAAAGTGAGCAAGATTCAATTGTTTCAGCTTTAAATATAACCATTTGTTGTTTTCTTCAGTTTTAGATCATTGTGTATTGATATCATATGACCAAGTTTTTGACTGTTGGTCTGACAAAAGCATTTGGAGGCAAACAAATATTATTTGAAGTGCATTTAAAGTAACTTCACACTCATCTAATTGGATATTTCTCCAAAACTGTACCTACCTTGTGTTAATTTTTTTGATGTTGACAAGAAGCAGGGTGAAAAGAGATGATGTGTGTCCCACAGCTAATTAAAGAGATGTTGTAGTTATTATATATGAAATACACCAGGATGCTACAGTCACGCATTCATGAAAACACTGATCCAGCCCCAGTGTTTTATATAACGCAAAAAGTTAGTTTTATCACTAAGCTCGTCTTGTTTTTCCTCTCAGCCTTCTCTACAACTTCGGGATATTTGTCGAATGGAAACACCCCCTTCTCGCGGGAGTCCGTCTCCCCCTTTCTTCATCTCCCGCAGACACTAAAGCCTGGTAGTACAGTTGTTTCACCCGGCTCTCGTCAGGTTTCCCTCCACTGTGGGGTTTGTAGTTCGGGCTCAGTTCCAACAACACGGCTCACCTCGACCCTGCATTACCTGTGAAACACGACTCTTTTGAAGTGTGTCAAGCATATCATGGCCCAAAACTGCAAACACATCTTTTTTTTTTCTTCTTTTTTCTCTTCCCTCCACCCCGCTACGCTACCACAGAATCACATTTTCACATTGCGGTCTCCTGTGAATATTTTTGTAATTTAAGCTGAAACACAGGGGCTGAAACTGTAGAATATAACGTGAACCTTCTGGGTTTTTTTTTCCTTTCTTTCTCTGTTGGAACCCTCTTTCTTTTGCCTCCTAATAAAGAGAGCCTCATGCTTTGTAATCCATGCAAACGCTGCCAATTCACGCTCCGTAAATCATATTGATCTGAAACGGCCTGTATTTGATGTGGCTGCTGTGACTCCAATAAAAAGACAGAAAAATTTGTTCAGTTTGCCAAGAATTTCAACAGTGATTCAGCTGATCATCAAAAACACTCCTCCCTATTTAACTTTATTGGGCAGGTGTCTGAAGATGTTTTTCTTTGATTTGCACGACAACCTTTACATGCTGTTTTTTTTACAGATGATAGAACCTGAATCACCTTTTTTTAATCATTTACTTGACCTCTTTTTTTTGTAGATCTTCTCCAACTCACTGAAGAGCTTTTATCTCCATCTAGCGACTGCTGAAAGTCACCTTGTTCTTTACACGGTGAAATAAATTTGAGGCTTTTCTGCTGAGCCTGCTTGGTGAAGTGCATGTTTAGCCCTCTTGAAAGCCATCTTTTCATTAGGTTTGTGGTGATTCAGTGCCAAAGTGGACCCTGTGCAACCAGTATTAATCTCTAATTTATGTGTTGACAAATCGCAGTCGAAAAGGCCACTTCTGAGAAGTTAGCGTGAATGTTTTTGCATCTGTAATGTCATTAGTGTGCTCCCTGGGTTATTTTTGCTGAGTCCATGGTTATAGTGTTTCCAGCTACACTCTCCGTCCCCTCTCTTTCCTTACTTGGCGCCCCTCATTCTGAACGGAAAAAGCTCTGCAGCTCAGTTTCTGAAGAATGGTTGTTTGGGGGGTTTTTAAGAGATTGTCCAGTCTTTAAAAAAAAAAAAAATACACACAAGCCTGTTGTATTCGAATCAATCCCAGTTGTTTATTCTTCTTAAATACAAATGAACCGATCACACATGTACACGGCATCTTACCCAAATGTCCTCTCAGTGCTCCGTCCAGCTCCAATCTGTGACGAAATAGAATCAGTTGAGCAACACTAAAAGCTGAGATTAATCACATGTTGTTGTTTTCTTTATTGCTCGCCGTCTCTGCTAACTTTCAGAGCTTTTCTGCCATTATTTGCTTTCTGACCTTGCAATTTTTGGAGGCGCATACAGTTAAGGCCGAAATTATTCATACCCACGCCAAATTTTTTGGGACAAATGGCTGAAAGTGAAAAAAGACAGTCATTATGTTGGAGATGCTAATGATAAACTTGAACTTTTTAATACATTTATTGAACTGTTTTTCTTATAAGTCTATGGTCAAAATCAATTCTGATTGAAAACTGTCAGAATTTTTTGAGAAAATGCAGCTTTGACACGAAATCCCATTGAAAATAAAGACCAGATTCTTTTGGAACCAGTTTTGCACATGACATCTTTACAAAAAATGTAAAAAATATATTTTAAAAAAGTCAAAAGGAATAAAAAAAACGCAAAACACAATGTCTTTATCACTTGTTTATCTCTTTTCCAGCCTGAAGGAACTTTGCAGTCAAAAAAAAACAATGATAAATCAACATTTGCTGCGGTTATAAATAAGTTGGACTGTTATCTAACTTACTGTACATAAGGACCCAGTAGGCCCAGTCTCATCACGAATACTCATTTGTTTTAAATCAGCAGCTTTCCGTGCCAAATAGCAGAGGCAGAATGGAAAAAAAAAATAGATCACATTCGACCCAAATTGTGGTAATGTGTAATCTGCTTTCCTGGATGGAGTCAAAGTTAAGTTACTTTAGCATCAAAAATGTAAACAAGAGGAGAGCTTCTTGCAGTGGCCTCCAGAGCTCATTATTTAATGTGTTAATTCTCATTTCTGTAATCTGCACAAACACCAAAGTAGGAGTGACTGTGTGGTTGTTATTTGCGGACTATTTCTTTGCCAAGGAATGGTGATTTCCTGGAGCCGCCGGTCTCTGCTGAGACTGTCACTGTGACGACGATGGTCCACAAAGTCGCTGCTCCTGGCCAAGAAATACTCCAGCACTTAACTGCACGCATGCAGCACAACTTGTTTATGCTTTGGTTTTATATAGATTAAACAAACAAGAAGAAGGATTCGTTAACCTTTGGACAGGGATAGCGTTTCCTCCTTTCTTCCAGTTTTTATGCAAAGTTAGCTGTCTCCTCTCAGTTTGTATTAAATGGACTGAAAGAGGATTCAGCATATTTTCCATAACATCGAACTGTTCCTTTAATGTGAAACTGGCAAGTCTAAGATGAATGATAATGCATCTTATTGACAGCACTTGGAACTTAAGCAACAGTTTATGGTTCATAATCAAAAAGCGAAAAAGTCCATTGATGAAATCTAATTAAGAAATTCTCGAGACAGAAGATTGAATCAACCCCGTTTCTCTTTTTGTGGAAAGAGCACAACCATGGCTAGAAGCGGAGAGAACTCAATGAACTTCATACACTGTAACGAATACCATTAATCATAAAAGGAGAAAAATCGAATGTTAAACTTCTTGATGATTTTTTTAACAAAACTAAAATGATCAGCTGCTGTTAGCAATATAAGAAAAAACCAAAACAAAGGTGGCTGTGTACTGGAGTTATTTTACTATTTGTATTTTTAATTTGTTTCCTTACTTGTCTCCTCCCTGCTCTGTGTTGACACATCCTGCAGTTCAGCCCAGTTCTGCCAAAAAGTCGCAGAATTTTTGTCACAGGATTGTTGGTTGCATCCCTAATGGCTTCATGCTTCATGGTTGCAATGAGGAGGGGAGAATTTTTTGTTTTTTACAGAATCTGGCTTGAGTGAGCATTTTATTTATTTATTTTTTAAAGTAAGACCGTAGAGTGAAAGTCATTTTGATGAAATATTGCAGTTCTTACGGTCAGATTAGGTTAAATTTCCGCAACGATTCTCTCTGTTTTTACAGTTTCTGCTCTGATAAATGGGGTCATTTTTTTAGCCTGTTGGTTAGCACATTCACAGCTGTAAAAAGAAAAAAAGAAAGAAAAGGCCCTAATATTTATTCTCTCCTTCCCCAGAGGAGTGACAGCGTCTGTGCCAGGCCCACTGGGAGAGGACCATGGCCCTGAGCGATGCGAGCGGCGACCCTCTGGCCCTCAGCAAAGGAGGCCACCATCCTCTCAGTGCCAATGGAAACACGCCTTCAAACACCAGTACACCTGTCGGCGGCGGCCAGGACCCCCTTACCGCCGCCTCCAGCAGCGACTGCCTCTCAGCAGACGGAGATGAAGACGCTGCGGTTAAGAACGGAGCGTCCAAAACGCAGCAGAGATCACACGTCATCCAGAGAGCGAACAGGCCGAGCCAGAACGGCAGCGTGGTCAAACAGAACGGCTCCCTGAGGAATCTTCACCCGTCGTCCGCCGCCACGTCCTCCTCCTCCTCCTCCTCTTCCTCTTCATCCTCCTCTGCTGCCGTCACAGACTCTCAGAGGCTGGCCAGACGCCACCTCCCCTCCACGCTGTCCTCCTCCTCGCCTCCCCTCCAGCCGCCGCCGCCGCTCTGCTGCCAGCACTGTCACTTCCACTCCACCCTGTGCTGCCCCTGTGGACAGCAGGAGTGCCCCCTCTTCCAGAACCCCGCCACAGGACCAGGGCCCGGCTCTGTTCCCCACCCGGGGGCCGCTTCGTCCTGCCCCTGCTGCCTCTCCGCCTGCACATACCCCCACCCTCCTCACCCATCCTCCCCCCTCGCTCTCCATCACCACCATCACCAGCGCTGGCAGGAGCACCTCCAGAGTCAGACGCATGCAGCCGGGATCAGGTACGTTTTTAAATTTTTTTTAATTTTTACCTTAACAGACTTTATCTCAGATTATTCAACTAAACTGATTGAGGCACCATCATCGTGTGGTGGCTTTTTTTTAGCTCCTGCTCCAGAGAGTGTTTTCTGCACCGCGCATACAAATTGTTGTCGCTCAAGTGTGTTATTATGTTTGACTGTGTGTTTATTTACCTCAAACACACCCACAATTTGCCCAACAGAGGGTCTCTAATAGTCTCCAGTAACCGCCTCCTTGTGCCGCGGTGCTTAATAACATGTCACATCCAGGGGTCGTGTTTGTCTGGAATGCAGTTGGAGGCGTTTCCTGCTGTTGGGGACCAGTGTTTTGGAGCAATGCAGGGGGTAATTTTACCAAGAGTTTTTCCCAAATAGAAGCCCATTACACAATGTCACCGCCAATATGTTACAGAGAACAAAGAGCCATATTAAAAGAATGAAAGCAAGTAAAAATTTTTCATTGTCTTTGACTGATGTAACTCCATAATGAGCGCTTTGTGCCTCGAGTCAAGTGTTTTTCCCGTCCAAAAATGTTTTATGTTTAAAGCAACAACATTTAGTTTTGTTGTGGAATAGATAGAATTGTGGAAATTTCATAGTTTAGGCAAAAGTGTTGGTAGTACCCACAATAGGCATAGGTGTTGGACATGCATGTGATCAGTGGATTAATTTGCATGTTTCCAGCATCATAGAGTGAAATACAGTTGTACCATATGTTACTGCTACTTTCTAACATAACTAGCAGGGCACTTGGAGAGCACAGTCCTCCATTAAGGCCAGTGTAGTGTTTCGCAACTTTAAAAGAAAGGGATTTTTAACCACACCAAATTGAATTGGTCATGCTTCGTGTCTCCACCAAGGTTCATAATAGTTTTTTGCGTAAGCTTGTTTACAGACAAAGAAACACCACTGAAAACATGCCTCGGTGAGGGATAATTCCCTGAACCTCAATGCAGTCACAAGATACAAAGCAGTTGTGTATTCACATGAAGAGGGCATGTTAAAAGCAGCTGTTAGTCACGGTGCTATTTGTCTCCATTTTTTCTTATTCCTTTTTCCCCCTAAATCTGAAAAATGATCCGATCCGTGACGCAAAATTTTAGTTCTGTGATCCTTTTCAACCTTGAATACTGGTTCCCATGCGATGCTTGTGTTTCTAATATTTTTTAGGATTTCTCACAAACATTTTTAACTTCAAAACATCTCAAATACGTCACTGTTTAATTTTGCTGGAACATACCACAAAGTCATCGATTGAGCCCCTATAAACTCATCTGTGTGTCAAAGGTACATGTTTAGAAAGGTTTTGCATTAAAACAATCCAGTATTACCTTAAAATGACCAATGAACCAGGCACTGATTCTGAAGAAGACGAAGAATGATACAGAAAGCTTCACCCTGCAAGTTGACAGGATTTTGTCACTGGGTTTTATATGTATGAAACTCTGGAAGTCAGAATCTTTGTTTTTCAGACCATCATTGGTACGCTGCAGTTCCAAGATGGAACTGCTCAGTCACGGTGTTAACTGTTCATTCCCCATGATGTGTCTACTAGTGTATAAAAAACACTGTGTAGACATGTTAACATGATAGAAAACTTGATTTTTAGTGGAAACTGATTAAAAACAAGCAGACCTAACCAAGTAGACAAAAAATTAGTTTCAGCATTTGGCACTGTTGAAAAAGTTCCATACCAAGCCTTAGCCTAAAATCAATATGACAAATAACTTGACCATAGAAATGACGGACTACAACTTTAGCACAACTTCTGCTTTATTGACGCCTTGTAAAAATGACAAGATTTTTTCTTCTAACAGTTTGTGACAGGTCAGCCCAGTAATTTTGCTCACTGTTTGTCCACTTCAACATATAAAAGAATATGACTCTCTAAGCCATCTTTTTGACCCTTCATAGCCTTTGATACATGGTGAGATTTTCTCCTTGAACACAGCTCCTGTCAGCTCCTACATGTAGAAGTTAGCTGCAGATCGGTGACACACAGTAGGCGAGGTTTTAGCCCGTCGTTGACATCTTCGGCATGTGCATGCCTGCGTCTAAAAGCTGGTTCAGATGGTAATTGCTGTGCTTATTCAAGCGTACTCGGTCGTATTTTGAAAAGTTTTTCATCAGCTCGCGTTTGCCAGACCCTCCAGACTGTTGGGATACAAACTGCCAAAGCAAAGATGAGACGGGAATTTAGCAAGATTTTCTTAATTAAATGGAACCTGCATGCGAGCACACACACATGCAAGCGTATGTGCACACGTGGTGGCCATGCCTTCCCCAGCTGAAGCAGAACTTCAGCTCATTTGTTGGCAGACCTTTCCTCAACTGATCCATATTTAGTGAGTTGGTTCTTTCCCTTTTGCTCCCAAACCGCAGGCTTTTCACCGCATTTGAAACTGGAACCATTTAATGCCTTGCATAATCATTTGCATAATCCTATATTTACCATCTCCGCAGAGAAGGGGAGGCGGCAGGAGGTGCATTTTTTTTTTTCTTCTTTTTTCGCAGAAGTAATTATTTACTCATGTCAGCTCCTTTTTATGGTAGCACATCGTCGCGGGTGAATCTGATTTGCATGAGACTTTATTTCTTCTTGCTTCTCAAACATGGAATTTTCCTCACTCGAGTAAAGTTTGGCTGCCTCCTCATAAGTTTCATTAGGGGCGTTGTGGGTGGCGTTGAAAGATGAGGTTTGTGCAGCCGCAGCGGGTACGTACACCAAAACTCGGTGTGCACACATTAAACCCTGGGTGGGCAGAAGGGAAGCAAAATAGGATTGTGTTGCTGGCATTTAGACGCATCCACCAGCCCCCTCTGCGGTTTTTCTTCCTCCCCTCCTCGCTTGCTGGTACTTTCATTTTTCTTTTTTTTTTTCTTTCTCAGTTTTTCTCTCACTCTATTAACACTCTCATTCTGTCTTCGTTCCCCCCCTCTCTTCGTCGTCCCTCCCGCCTCCGTCGTCTCTCTTTCCACATCAGAATGGAGAGCAGATGTGGCGTGGGACGTCTCTAATGTTGAACCACTCTCTTATTTACCAAACAGGTCCCTCTTGTTCGGCGATGACAGGTTTGAATTACAGGGCTTGAGTTGGTTCCAAAACTGCATCCCCGACTCCCCACCTCCTTTCCTGTACAGTGGTGTTTTGTGTGTGTGTGTGTGTGTCTCAGATGGGGAGATTAGATGTAGGAAATCATATACCTGTCTCGATTGTGTAGTTTTGCCCTAAAAAAAAAAAGCAACCCAAAACCCTCAGACCTTGTCTCCTTTTTCGCCCGTCCAGTTTTGCTGAGGGCTGCTGGAGTTCAGCGGCAGTTAAAGATCCACACACACACACATTCACATTTGCCCGTAAACCCAATACACTGCATATTCCTAATACCCTCGATAATTTGAGGGTATGAAGTCAGACAAGATGGTGTCGAATATCAGTTTGATCTGCCTCGGGGCTGTGATCTGCCAGATTAGCTGAGGGATTACATCTGTGATCACAGCACACTCGCGTCTCGCTCACACTCTCTCACACACTGATAAGTCGTAACATTAGCTCTTCGGGGAGACCTTTTTATGTGCGTTTCACAACAGGGGATTTTTATGCCCCTGTTCTCGGCTTCACAAAACATTAATCCATTTACCGAGATTAGCCCGGCGCTTTGTTTCCTAATGTTTCTATTTTGAGAAACGATCAAAAGCCGCCGGGGTCTTTATCCACGTATGAAATCTTTGGAAAGGTCGAAGCACAACTCAGCAGTTTTGTAAAACGCTGCAAAAAAATATAGAAAAAGTACAGAATCATCCATCCGTTGTGTAATTTTTTTTCTTCTCTCTCTCTGGTCTGTTAGACTCATTAGGAACAAGTTTGCGTCTGCGATGTAAGATTATCTATCACAGCCATTTTATATGTGTTTAAAGTTGGTCGGAAACGGAGCGTCCTTGGGATGTCTGCTGCTGTTTGGCCTCCGTCAGTTCAGCGCCAGCCGGTTTAAAGGAAACTGGTTGAACCCCAGTTTGCCTCTGATTGTAGCTTATTAGCTTGTAAGCTGTTTGTTTCGACACTGAGGTAGAGCAGGTAGTCGTTAAAGAAAGCCCACATCGTTACCCATTGAGTTTTTTCCCTTTCCTTTAGTTTGCTTCATTTATAGCACGTAAATAAGGCTGCAACTAATGGTTATTTTCATTGTTGATTAATCCTTTGACTATTTTGTCAATTAATTTTTTTGGCCTGTGAAATGTCAGAAAATGTTGAGAAAGGTCACTCAGCGGTTCCCAAAGCACAAAATGACGTCTTAAAATTAGTTTTTGTTCCCAACCCAAAGATATTCAGTTTACTGTCACAGGAAAGCAGAGAAAAATAGAGAGTTTCAACGTTTTTTTCCTTCAAATAAAGTCCTCAAATTGATGATCAGAATAGTTCATAACTAATGTAATAATTGACAACTAATAGAAGAATAAAGTAATTGTCGCAGCTCTTTGTTTAAAAAATCTACAAAATGAGGAAGCCCACACCAAAGATTGGTAAATTCAGGCGTTTCTTCTGTTACTTATCTTCCAGCTTGGTTCGCCTTAAAACAAAGAAAGAGTAGCTTCCTCGCCATCCGCCATTATCCGTCGATTCTACTCGCGTTACGGTATTAAATCAAAGTTACCCCACTTCTGTCGAGTTAGTTGAAATTTCACTTCATAAACATCATGAAAGGATATATATAGCTGTTAAGGATCTGTTTTAGTTGGGGGCCACAGGCACTCATGGTAAAGGTCCCCCTAGAAAGCCATTACCTCTGGAGAAGTGACCTGTAGGAAATATCAAGCGCAGGTTTCTGGTGGAAGTAGCGCCACAGAGCAGCCATCAAGACAACTACACCTAATAAAGCAAAAAACTGAGCTCATCTACAAAGCACCTGTTGAATGTACGCATGTTCTGGCAGCGAACGGTTTGTTCTGCCGGGTTTAGAAGAGGCCACTTCTCCATCTGTGGTCATTAGGGTCCAGTTTTCCGTCCTCTGAGTTTTGTCGCAGGGCACATTCTCAGGTATAACGAGTCTCTACGGTGTCCCTGAGTAGCCAAAAACTACCTAAAAGCAAAACGTTCAGCCAAATAATGTGGATATGATATGTGTGAGGAGACTGAGTCATGACAAATTTTTTTAATAAGGTGTTAGTTGGGAGCTTACATTTTTAGGACAGACAGACTTTTAAAGACTAAAACCGTCAAAATAGACGTATTCCTAAAGACGAGGCACAATCGGGTTGAATTTTGTGCTTTTTGAACATTAGAGCATGTAACGTCATCTCCAGACTATAAGCCGCAACTTTTCTGACACGCTTTGAACACTGCGGCTGATACAAGGATGCGACTCATTTATGGATTTTGCCTCAAGACGAAAGTGACACTGAGAGCGACAACGAAAGAGAGACGGAGGAAGTGTGACGAAGTAATTCTGAGGCCTTTCAATTCCGACACTGAAGAAGACGACTTTAGTGGTTGTAGTGCGCAGGAGGAAGATGAAGATAGCCATAAATGACTTTTCCTGGTAGGTTACTGTATTTTAAAATGTTTTTTAAACCAGCCTTGTTACAGGCACTGTTCAGAAAAAAGCATTTATGATACGTATTTGTGTGTTACCGGTATGTATTTAATTAAAAGTTTAAAAAAATTGTTTTGTGTAAATAGCTCATGTTACCTGCGGCTTATAGACCAGTACGGCCTGCATATGTACACATTTTTTTTCCTTTTTAAAGTTCGTGGGTGCATCTTATATTCAGCTGCGCTCCATAGTCCGAAAATTGCGGTAAACATTTTCTTGTCGAACCCCGAAAGTATAACGACAACCCTGTAAATGTGCCTAATGTTTGTTTTTTGAATGATAGCATGTAGCACGCCCAACACTGGCCAATTAGAATCAATTTGTTTTTGGAGCACAATCATTAATTTGCCATTGAGCCCGAGGCCTGAGGCATGAAATACGAGTGTTAATCTGCAGATAAGAATGCACACTTAGACCACAGCCGCAGTTTGAAGGCTTTACTAGAGCTGTATAAGTGCACGCTGACGGTAGACTGAGAGCTGTGTCATGAGAGAATAAGCGTTAAACACATTATGCGTAGCTTCAGGGCAGCTGAGCTTCAGCCGACCTGCTTCTACCTGCATCGACGACCCCCGCAACAGCCATCGAACAGCTCACCGGCACTCAAGCATCCAGGGTCACGTCGAGTATTTAACCTCTCCCCGGCTCGCACTCTGCTCTCCTGCAGCTAAATGTTCCTGCCCTCCTCACCGACGCCTCTCTCTCTCGCAACGGCTCCTGTTGTTTATGGCAACCACCAGTTTGGTTTAGATTCATGCCTTGTCAGATAGCGAAAATTCCTGCCTCTCACTCCCTCCGACGCCGTTCCTCGGAAAGGTCAGCTTTCATCATCTCGAGCAAGTTCGAATTTTGCAGCGAGCGGCAGGTGCTGCGGTTGCTATGACACATGGCAAAAACTGTATGAAAACATGACAACTCCAAAGTGTAGAGCAGTCCATCTTGTGTTATTTTGCAACTTTTTATCAGTTAGCTGTCATTTTTGGTGAACCGTGCGTGTCTGCACAGTGTTGGGCTGTTTTTTTTTTTAAATTTCTCTGCAGTTCTTGACAAAATATTTTCTTTCTGTTACATCTTATATTCCTCCGTCTCTTTTACCTTCCTCTGTCTTTTTGCTCTCTGCCAGACAGCTGCAAGCCTCAACCGGCATGAATATGTCTGAAAGTGATCTGTGTGCTCTGTATTTCAGGGTGTCAGCTTGACGAGGCTTTGCGCATTATCAAGAATAACAACTGTTTGCAAGGCCTTTGGGGCGGGGATATTGGAGAGCTTTGTCAATTGTCTCGTCCACATAAGGCCTGTTGCGGTTTCCGATGAGCCGTGCTCTTTTCTAAAGAACATTTCCTCCACAGATGTGTGTGAATACTGTCAGATAGACTTTATATAAATATAGGATTCAACACAAAGACTGTAGGAGTTTTTTGCACCAAGTCTGGGTCTGAACTTGTACTTTTTTTCGTATTCAGAAACTATCCCCCTATTAGCTTGAGTTGCATGTTCAACTCAACTCCAATGAGAGGATTGCATGCTGGTATGTATGGGTGTATTTTGTGTGAAAGCTCTGTGATGGATGGGGGAGATTTGCTAACATCCTGCATGTCTAATCCTCTCTGTACTGTAGCAGCACATTGAGCTACAAGGTTAGTCCAGGATACATACATGCAGGCATTTTCACTACAAAGCCAAAGATCTGCATGCGTGAGTTTCTTTTATAAAATAAAGAGGGAAACATCTAGTAGTTTTCACTTTGCAGATGAAACGTCCACTTTCTCCGAGGAGGATTGAGCGATTGTAGTCCTGCACCGGTTAGTGATTTTAATGCTGTCCAACACACGTGTCATTTCTCTGCCTCTACTCCATAATTTAAGTTTGGTCTGGAGAGACGGTCTGCGTTTTATAGTCTCCCTCTGCGTTTTTATGCACAAAGGCCTGTGTTTCCTGTTACTGACTAACATCAGCTCACAGTTTGAAGTCTGCGGGACTATGTAAGAAGACTGTGGTCTGTGGCACCGAGGGGAAAAAATAACGTTATAAATGTAAACCCAGCTTCAGATGGGCTGTTGTAATGGCAGCTACAGGTGCTTTTTCCTGCTTTATAGGAGTTCATACCGTATGTACAGTCTAGTAAGCTCATGTATTTACCAGCTCACTAGCTCAGATGTCCTCGATGCTGCATAAGCATTCTGATTTTTGTCCAAATAAACAACATCGTAAATAAATATATACATCAAGGGTCAAGATGATTAGATATTCTGTGTTCTTAGGAGTATTGGCATTGTTTTTTTTTGTTTGTTTGTTTTTACAATCACCCAATTTATCTAAAAACTCGATACACTGGGTTTGATCAGGAATTCTAACCTATAAACTGTGAAGGTTAAATGTTGAAATGTTCTCTTTTAATTAATTGCTGTAAAACATGACAAAGGCATTTCAACAGGTTTGTTTGGAGACTCTAAATTTTGACACCAAGATTTTTATTTTTATTTTTTTGCCGGTTCCAAATATTCATTTTTGCTCTCCTTGATTACTGATAATTGATATTGGTTTCACCCCTAACAGCACCACAGGCCCTCAGTATTGATCATTTTGTTTGAATTATAACATAGTGGTTAAAAATTACAGCATTTTCCAAAGGACATGAAAAAGTATTGTTTTAATTCAGTAATGCAGTATTTTATGTTGAAAAATATGATGTATTGAAATAAAAAAAAAAAGGAAAATTCCCATTAGATGGCCCAAAAAACCCCTCACTCATAATTATTTTGTGCTTAAGCTGTTCATGGAAAGCGAAGAAGAGAATTGTGAGATGACAAGAAAACAGGCATCTTGGTGCTTTATGAAGAGTGATAAAGAAAGAGAGCCATTGCTGACTGACTAACCTCATATTTTTTGTCTTTTTGGCTGCCCCTCTGCCATAATTATACTTATTTCTAATACTTGTTTCAAACACTGTAGTTGAATGTGCAGCATTTTTTGTAAATTTATCGTTCTGATGCTCCACAGAAGCTACACAAAGTTGTTTTTACCCTTTAAAGTTTCCTTGTAAACAAAGAAAGTTCTGTCTGTACCAAAATCCATTGTGGCTGTTTTTGTCAGGCTTTTTGCTTTTTACAAACCCTTTGCAAATAATTTCTTATCATTGGAGAAACCATCTACAGGAATGTGTATTGTGTTTATACATGCTTACATGTCATACAAACAAAATAAAAACCCATAAGAGGGTTGTTCTTGAGCACAGCTTGTACTCAACAAACCTCAGTGAAGACTTTTCTGGTACTTTGTCTTTAGGCTGGCCCTGTTTACCTGGTGTCTCCGACTCTTTTTGCAGCGTTCTTTCTTCTTTCTGTTTACACCATCTTCCTTTCTCATGTTTCTTTCTTTCTTTCTTGCAGCCATTTTTATTTCTGTCTGTACCCCCCTCAGTCTTACGGTACAGTCCCTTAGTACGAAGCAAAGCCCATAAAGATGGCCATCCCAGATCAAAGGCCCACGCTGTCCCATAAAGCAGGATCAAAGCCCGATGTGAGCGCGACATTGTCATAACTTCTCATAAGCTGGCTGAGCAGCTCGCGAGGCCTCAGCTGGATAAAGATGGCTTGCTGCTGCTGGCTGGTTAAGATTATCAGAGCGCTCGGAGGAGGTTAAACTACTACATGTGTTTAGACTGTAGCAAGATGTGTGTAGGGTTTTATTTTCTTTGATCTGTTTATAGACAGGCTAAATGTACAGTTTACTTACTGGTTGTGCTGAACTGT